>NW_024104482.1:140000-205000 GCF_003945595.2 Pipra filicauda
CAGTTAAGAATTTTTTTTTTTGCCCGTTGTTTCTTCTAGCATCTTCTTGCCAAATCTTCTGGAGTGCTTGTAATTTCCTCCGTACAGAGCCCAACAGGCTCATCAGCAGCAGAAGGTAAACATAATAGATGTGAGGAATTTCTGGAGATTTATGAGGTTTAGCTTTCTGAAACATACACTCTGTCTGGCAATCCTAGGATATGGCCACATGTGGACTCTGCGAATTGAAAATGTTTTAAATGGGGCATCATTTAGCCCCTGTTAGGAATAAAATTTAGGAACAAAAAATGCATTCTGCAATAGCACTTAAGTATCATTTCTGCCCTGCAACAGCATGTTTTAATTCAAAAGAATAATCATCAGGGAGTTTAAGCTTTTGTTAAAATGTCTATGAAATTTGACAAACAGATTAATATCCCTGTTATTTAATAAATTAAGCTTACTACATACAGTCATCCATGTCTTCACATTGAAAGACCGGAGATCATTATGCAGCAACCTAGGAACGTGAAGCTACTCTGAACTAAGGAGATTGGCATTATTGGGATTTAATATCAAAAGCTTCAGAGCAAAATACGTAAAAGTACAAGCCTCATAACTGTACCATTATTATGAACAGTAATTTATTAAATTCTGCCATCTGTTTATGAAAATGTAATTGAAAAATTGCACTCCTACATCAGTTTATTGAGCTGATAAAAGAATATTCATTAGCAAAGACAGAAATATGCCATCCTAATGATCACAATAATATCACGGCATGTTAAAGTGCTCTTTTAACCTTTTTCAGTGGGCTTTACTGATATTAATTAATCAGCTTGGATGCTGTCAACATCTGAAGCAATATAGCGATAGTTCCAATTCTGTGCCAGGCGTTTCTCTGCATCTTTTTCTTTTGTATGTTTTGCTAGAAGAGCCTAGAAGAGCATTAGAAGAACAGTAGAGAGAGGCCTCTTCTTCTTGCCCATTGTTTACCCATAGTGTTGCCTGATGGAAGGGCTCATTGTCCACAAGGCCAGGTTTTTCATGGCCTGTTTCATCACTGTTCTCAAAGACTTCCATAAATGAAAGATGGGATCATTTGGAGATAAATATTGCTAAGAATATCACTTTAACCCTCATCTTCTTTCACAGTACACTAAAACAGAAGGAAAAGGTAGCTTTTAGGGAGAAAGATGGTTAAACAAAAGCTTCTCTGACTTCTGAGATGAATGTCACTTGAATTGTTGCTTCTTTTTGAGTTTAAAATCTAAAACCTTTGCATGGCTGCCTCATGCTTTAATTTCTGCTGAGTAATAATGCCCTGGGGTGCTTCCAACTGTAACCACCTAATTGCTAAGATTGAAATGATGCATTTACATATCAGCTTTTGGCCAATGGAGAGCTCTCAAACCATGACAACTCTGGTTCCAAAAGTTTTTGTGCATTGATTTCCTAGCACTTCTCCCCTTTTACTATAAGCAGAGTGAATCTGGGAGAATGAACATTTTTATCTCCCAGCATTCATATGCATGTTCATAAAATGTGTGGCACCTTAAAAACATTAACAGTATTTTTTGAGCTTCATTTGGAAGATAATATATTTCAAAGATGAGTATAAAACAGCTAGATATCATTGGAAAATAGCATTTAATTATGAATGAAATCAAGACATCTTGGAATGAGAAGCGACTGCTCATTTATTGGAGATTTTACAGTGAAGGTAAATAATGAAATCTCTTTCCTAGGCTAACCTTCATAGTGTTTTTGACTTAAAGGTTTTTCTTAACATGGCAAATACAAATAAACATTTTAACTCCTCTGCAGAATAGGAAAATAGTCCTGAGTTTGTGCAGGTTTTGTGTGCATTTGTCATGAGCAGCTATTGTGGAAGTGGGATTACAGCCTGACAATTTCATCACGTCTATGAAAGTAATGTTTAGGAGGTGAAGTAATACAATAATGCTAATCCAGCTTTTTATAATCAGCCTCCTATGTATATAATATTTATGTTATTGTCTGTGCAGGGTTTTCTTTTCCTAGAAGCATTTCTTATCTACTAGAATTCTTGTTTGACAAATGAGATTGGATTACCAAGTCACAGCTGTATACGCTAGTTGATGTATTGCTGTAGGATTGATAATTCAGAAAAGCAATGTAGTATTTGGGGGTTAATTTTCTTTTCTTAGATACAAGAATCTAATGCTGCTTGCTAGATATTTTCTTCATTTTCGTTATCTTAGTTTTACCAGGTTTAGACTAGTTATTGACTCAGTTAATGTAAAAAATGTTGATATGCTGTCAATATTAATGTAGATGTCAGTCCAACAGTAGTCCCTAATGTATGTAAGAGCAAGTATTTTTTACCTTGATACAGAAAGGCAGTCATGTGTGAGATTTAATATACATCCTAATCTATCTTGTCATTGCACTAGCCATGGGTGATGTGCTAATGTATGGGCAACCATTTTCTTTTTCTCTTCACACAATGGAATAGATACACATGAATGACAGCCAAGTCTCCACTCTGTAATTATTTGGAGGGCAGTTAGAATGTACAGGAGGAATACTGTAATACAGCAGTTTTACTTATAAAGTCTGTGGCCTGCTTTTTTTCTTGGTTTTTTTTTTTTAATTTTCCAGGGAACCATATGATCACTTATAATTGGGAAAAACAAACACAAAAAAACCCAACAAAAACCCAAAACAAACAAACAAAACAAACAAATACAACCACGGGGGAAAAAAAAATGAACAAACTCACCCAAACTCAAGAAATGGCTAAACCTAAGTAAGCTTCATAACACACAGAATTTGGAATTTCAGTTCTGAGTCCTTACACACACAGCCAAATATTTCTATGTATTTGAATGCATTCTTGGTGCTGACATCATCATTTTGATTCACTTCTTGGCAAAATATGTTTTATAATACAGAAGATTGTCATCAAATATTTCTAAAAAATGAATAATCAAATGAGCTTTTTAATTAAATGTCTCTTTTATATTAATTTTCCTTTTCCCTTTCTCCTTTGCTTTTCCAAATTGTGAACAATTATGGAAATATGGGATTGTGAATATAAGTTGACACAATGTAAGATAAGCAAGCAAAAATTAATGTCCATAGCATGTCTCGTCTTTGTGCGTGTTGGCAAAACCAAAAACCTGAATATTGCTTTTTATATAAAAGACATTTTGATGAGATTGCAGTTTCCTAAAAAGCGTGTCCAAAATTACATATTTCTTAACGCAGCTTGAGTCAACAAATCTTTGACTTCTCATATTAATTTATAATATAGCTTCCTTTTGTTCCTCTTTTCAAACTGTAAGAAACTGTCTTTATGCATTCAATCTGTCTTTGTGTGAGAGAAAATGAAAATGAGGCACACTGTCCATATCATAAAGATAAGCAACCACCTGCAATTTCAGCATTATTTTTGCTATATATTTAAGGAGGGAGGGTACATTTTCTCCCCGTGGTTGTATGCTATTATTTTTAGACCAAAGCTATTGCTTTCCTGGCACCTTGAAGTGTTCCATTCAGAATTAAAATCACTATGCACATCTTCACTAACTCTAAATTGAGACTGGTATAATTTCAACAATGGAAACTGAGGCCAAAATTCTGCTCGTACTGCTTTATATGGAAATATTCCATTTAGGGGGGGGAAAGGAAAAAAAAGGATCCCAAAACATTCTATTTTTAGAATATATGTTATAATCCCCATACTACTTAAGTTTCCTATGAATATTCTTCTTCTCTGAGAGTTGTAATATAAGGCTAAATTGTTACCTTGTGTTTTCGTGGAATAGGTTTGTGACCACTGGCAGTTATAATTTACAATGATTATGGACATTAACATACTTGACAGTTGCTTTTATTTTTATTTCAAATAGACTTTCAGTGGACTAGTGGTATAAGGAGTGAATGTTTTATCATCGCAGAATACTACAAACTTCATATCAGTCTGTAGCTAAAGTGGTGCACCAACATTCATTCACGATCAATAGGAAGTATTAATTTGTGCTTTTCAGAGAATCTTGTGTAAACCTGTAGATTGGGTCACAGTAGATTCTTCTGCCTGTCTCTGCGTCTATCAGTGTATCTATCTGGCTGCTAGATGATGTGGGATCTGAATATTTGTTGAAGTTGCTAAAACTAAAGAGGGGTGGTCTCAAATGCTTTAATATTCAAATAATTTCTGCTCACTAAAGAGTCTATAATGGCCTCCATGTCACTCCTCATTCAGCTAAATACTATGTACATTTCAGTGTTTCTAGGTTTCTGAATTAGAAGTATAAACTTTGATGAGACTCAAATGATGTTGAAGCACTGTGACAGGCAGTAGATGTATTCTCACAAACTTACAGCTTTTGCAAGGTCCACATTTGCATTCAACTTAATCATCAATCTTCTGCCTTTTATAACTCAACTCACAAAATCTATTGCCAGTTAACATTTATGTTGGGGTTTAAATATGAATTTCGTAGCTGCAAATGCTACCATCTCCTCTTGTAGATTAGTGGCATGGCTGGTAGTATGTCAACATGTAGGTACTATGAAGATCTTGAATTAAAAATATCTACAATCAATTATTGTAAAGCTTAAGCATATTGATTTAAAATTGAGCATAAATGCTAAGCTTTTCAGGAGGAGTAGGAAATCAGTTCTTTGCTTGATATAAGGTGTGTTCCTGTGATTTAAATTTTTCTCTTCTCAGTGTTCAAAACCATTCATGTAGCGCACAAGACCATACAAACCAGTTAATTTAGTATCTTTGCAACCTGTCATGTTAATATGTAAATACATGTGCATACGTATTTAGACAAATCTAAAAACATGCATTATTTACATGCTGTAAGAGATTTTTTTTCTGAGCCATTACAGTCTATTATGTAAATATGTATTTAAGGGGCATAATATTTTTTTTAATTTCATTGGACTTTTGACTTGATAAGCCATAATGGCTAGGATCCCTTACACAATACCTCATCATTTATTTCAGTCTGTATTATAGATGTTTCTATGATGTTAATATGAATTTGCATATAAAATATGCTTCAAGAAGTTAGTGTACACATAAAGATTAATAATTCACTGATTTTAAATGGAAGAGAGAGCATCAAAACTGATTAGTTTACATAAGGGTAAGATTCATCCTCTCTGCGGAAGGATAGCACAAAACCTAGGCATCATTTAAGCCTCACTTAAGCCCTCAAAATGCAGCTTAAATGGATTTTAACTGGTGCATGGGCTTTGCTCTGGCAATCAGTGAAATAGTGAATTTAATCTGAAAGAGAATAATGGATTTCTAAAGGCTTCCCATTTCTAGAAGTGAGTTCCTAGATCTTCTAGGAGCACTCGACTTCCAGCAGTCCCCAAAATTTTAGCTCATTGGTTGCAAGAGAAGTGAAATTCAGTTTCACAAGAAACTTGTAAAGTGCCTTTCTCTGTGAAGAATCCCATCTGTTTTGGGTCACATCTGCATCAGCCATGGAACAACACCATACAGAGATGGCTGACCTACTTCAGAGGATATGGATACATGTGCTATAGGACAATTATTTAAACCAAATTTATATTACAACTCATGCATATTTAGATTCCAGCTCATATTCCATAATTAAATACTGAATTTAGCCATTTGGTGGATTCTGAGGTGCCCTCAAGATCGTTATTATTCATGGAAACTGTGTGTTCATCTGATTACTGAGATGAGATTTAATTTTGGGTATGTTGACTTTCAGTCAACAGATATGACTAAACACAGGCAGAAATTTAAAAAATGGGCTCAGGTTGTTCTTTACCAGCTAAGGCTTCTGGTTACAGGACAGTGCTGGCACCAGTAGATGGTTTTGTAATAGGAATCTGAAAGCTGCCAGTAGCAGATGCTGAGGGAACAAACAGAGGAAGAGGTCAAGCATACAGTCATGCTTCCCTGGCATAGCTTCTGGCAAGTTTTCCAGACATCTAGTTTTCAGCAGACCAGGCTTAAGCTGTGAGCACAGGAGAACAAAGAATACCTACAGACTTTAATAATGGAGAATGTCTCAGGAGGGACAGTAGGAAAAGGGAAAGTGTGACCTGGGCTCTAAAACCTGCTGGGAATGAGGATGTCAGAGGAAAAATAGACATGTCTAGATAATTGTGAAATGTCAGAAATGTGGTTATTCTGGATTCATGTTGGGTGCTGGTTGTTTTAAAATATTTTATCTAATACTTTGTTTCTAAGCAATATGTTTTGAAGTAGAATAGCTGTTTGTAGGATATGTCCAGACTCAGACTGCAAAAAGAGCTGCAGGGCCTAGCTTGAGTCAGGCCTGTGGAACAGTACCAGTTTATAAAACAGAAAATATGCAAAACACACTGCAACCTCAGAGTACGAACTGTGTGGAGAGGTAGAGGTACAGAGGGTTGTAAGATCCAAGAAATTCTTCCAAAGTCTACATGAATCCCAGGAAACTCAAGCGTCTGACCCAAAAATGCCTTACAGACAAGAGCTTGCATCCTCATGGCCAGAATCATCTCTGCTGGAGTTACACCTGCTCATTAGGAAGGGAGAATCAGCTATACTCTTTGAAGAAAAAGGCAGAAGTAGAATCAGTCTGCAGTCATGTCACCTCACCTTACAGAGGTTTCAGCTAGTGTTTTCCAGTGGGATCCACAACAGGCAACTGGGAGACCTAGCTCTTGGAATAATCTGTCAATGAACCAATGCAATAATTAGTCATGGGTAGCACGACACATATCAAGGCAAATGTCAATTTGTACCTGCCTAACTCAGGTGGAATGCTACAGAAATGTCTCCATGTCCTTGCTACTGACTCTTCCTGTAGGATAAATTTTTCTGGCAATAGAAGAGGATTTTATTTCAATGAATCTCTTCGAAACATGACAAAACGTAAAACTAACCTGAACTATCTTAAACCTGGGTCATGTACTCACTGATCACAATTAATCTTTTAATTAAAATCTATTGACTAGGCAAAATTAAGAGTCACATTATAGCCAGTTCACTTGTTTTTGAAGGGTTTTTTGGTTAGTTGGATTTTTGCTCAGTTTTGTTGTTGTTGTCACATCAACCTGTTGAGTGGCAAGTCAAATTCTAATGGGCCTTGAGGAGAAAGGTCCTGATGGAAACAGAAATACTTCTCCTGGATAGGCTGTGCCAGGCCCACTTCAACAAGAAATATAAAACAGTATCCTGAATTAATGTGCTGCGTTCTTTAAGTACATTGCTAATCCGAGGCCTGGGCTGTGCAGGGAGAACCCATACAGAAAAATATGCTTCTTAAACTGTGTCTTTGCCAGATAACACATGACACAGGACTGAGACAAACTGAATTCTCTTCATTTCCCCCTATGTTTTATCTTTTCTCCCAAGGCAGAACCATGGGTTGAAATGTCCTTCTGGCTTTATACATATGGAGATAAATATATATAGATAAATGTCACCTTCTGTATTTGTAATGGAAGCTCTACAATTACATTAAATATATTGTTTTTTCAAGTTAGTTTAGAAGGGGTAATAATATGAAGCAGGTGTACACAATTATTTCAAAGAAGTCCTCTGGAACATATGGATAGGAGCTTCTTACAACTGTAAAGCAAAAATATTAAATAATATACATCATTTGGTGGCAGAAATTACATTATCTATGCTCTGTCTAATACTAATTAATCATGTTCATATTCTGAATGTTTGCTAGTACACTTTATAGGACGTCATTAGAGTACTTGCTTGAAAACCTCTTTTTTAGTTATTATGTATCTCATCCTTTTTGACTTTTGAGGGAAATACGAGA
Organism: Pipra filicauda; assembly: GCF_003945595.2. Classification (NCBI taxonomy): domain Eukaryota; kingdom Metazoa; phylum Chordata; class Aves; order Passeriformes; family Pipridae; genus Pipra; species Pipra filicauda. The sequence goes on from NW_024104482.1 coordinate 147,785, forward strand.
TGTTACAATTCCCTGTGGTGGGCCAATTGCTTGCTAAATTTTTATTATTTTAGTATACATCAAAGAAACGGTTCAGCTATATAAGCCTGAAAAAATTAGTGGATTTTTCTGTTTGTTTTTGCGTTTTAAAAATAATTGTAAAACATTCCAAAACAACTCTCTTTCTAGTTTGTTTTGAAGAATCATATGAGCCTGGACTGAGACTTTACTACTCAACTTTTAGCTTGAGCAAATTTCCTTCAAAAGCCTGGGAGAAGGGGGTTGGAGGGGAAGGAGGAAAATGAAGGAAGGAGGGAGGGAAGCCTCAACAGTGGAAATGCTGACCAAACCTTAACTATAGCATCATGAATGGTGATGCTATAATGCAATGCTAACAAGGACTCCTGAGATAAATACATCAATTAAAGGCTTGCAGGTGTGTCACAAGGGGTGGATAAAAAGAGAGAATGGGAAAGGATTTGTGCCAGCAGATCTTATGGTTTTATAGTAATTAGTAATCTGTGCAGATGTCTATTATGAGTAACTAACAATAAATCTTGGTTTCTGTTTTGAATATTGCTTTTGTTTCCCAAGTTCCATGCCTGAAGGAGAGAAAGAAAATGACTAGAAGATTAATTACTGCAATGGTTATTCCCAATGAGATAAAATGGAAAGTAGTAGTCTACTGAATGAGATTAAATATTCTTCTTATTATTTTCATAATTTATTTTGATAACAGAAAACTGAAGGTAGTGTAGGTTGTGTGTGGGTATGTATGTACTTATTTTTGCATAATGATGGAAAAATAAGTCTACTTTGCCAACAGACTTCCTTCAAGCTATGTGCATAAAGCAAATCTTTTTTCTGCTTCAGCGAAATAATGGAAAGGTATCCAAACCTTATACATTTGTGCAGTAGCCTCTAAGCACAGTGAAGAACTGTAAGTAAACTTTACCACAGAGCTATGTTTTCCTTAGCCTCTCCATCTGCTCATTTTTGACACCCCTGTCATTAACTGTCATTTTCCTTTAAATATACAGTGAAGCTGAAAGGCCAGCTCTACATCACATCATTTTAGATTAGGGGCAGTTCCTTTGAGCTGAGCACTGTTTAGGTGTCAGAAAGAAGTCTCTGACCTCTCTCGTACCGCACTGCCGCAGGGCCTTAATTAGTACTGACTCCAGCCATTACTGCAGAGAGGACAAAGGCGACCACATCATTTTTCTACTTAGGAAGTTAGCGTCTGACCTAATAACTTGTCCAGGCTCGCAGGACACTGTAACGGCCGCACAATGGCAGTGGGGATTATTTGTCAGATTCTTTCCTCCTCTAAATGTAGGAAAATCAGGGAAGTTAGCTATTGTATCCTTCAGTCTTGCAAGAGCTGTTTTAGGGTTTCACTTCGTTAATTTGTCGTGGAGAAAATGACAGACAGCAAAGGAGTAAGGTATTCAGAAAAATAAAGGGTGTGATAATGAAGTGTAGAGTGTTTTTCTCCCCCGACTAGAAGTATCTGATTATTTAAAATATCACTCTTACAAGATCTGCCCTGGTGCTATTGACTTTAGTGGAATTTTATCACTTATTTCATCAACAACAAACTCAAGTCCAGAGTCAAATGAGCTCCTTTTTTTCTCTCTCCTTCTTCCTTCCTCCCACCCTTCTTCATCCCATCCCCCAATCTCCTAGCAGAAATTTGCTGTCACATATTTACAGTGCTTTTGGCACAGCATTTTTGGTCTGTTTCACTAGAAATTGTACTTATTTCATCAGACTTCAGCATTATATAGTTCCACAGAATCTCCTTAATTTTCCTGTATGTTTGGTAACATTCTGCTGAGAAAGCTTCATGCCAGAATATAACTGCTTAATCTAGAACTCCTTCTCTCTCTTATTTTGTTTTATTTTGTTTTGTTTTATTTTATTTTACTTTATTATTTATTTTTAAAATTAATTAAAGCAATTGAAATTGCTATAAAAGTTGCACAGACTCACATCATGTTCCTGTATTATCAGCCAGTGTCACATGCTGCAGCACAGACACACACTTTATGCTACTGCTACAGAAATTGCTTTCACTGTAAGTACATTTCAGAGAGTTGGCAAGATGATCTAAAACTTGCACAGAGCTTAAACTGATGCTGATCGGTTTGTCAAGATATAGGTATCATGAATGCATACTATTTTTGAAAGCTGTTTAACCATAATTGATTAGCCTACTACCTCGAGGCTCAAGTTTTGTCCTTCTTCTGTAGGCAAGAAGTAATTCTTCCTGCTTGCCTTACACCCCCCTCAAAACAAAAAGAAAGAAAAGAAAAAAATTGTTTCTAGTTCTTATATGCTTTTCCACACATCTTGGTCTTTGTAATTTCAATTCTAGTTAGGATTATTTTTACTGTAGTGACTTTGAGCCGGACTGGACTTTCAAAAATATCGTAAGTTACTGCATTTCTAAGGAAATCTCTTCTAAAGTGATCACAGAAAGGTAATTACAGTGTTATCAAAGCTGCAAAATGTTCCATAGTGTTTCTTGTGCTCAAACAGCATCCAAAGCAGTAGAATGCATTTAAGTTCTACAGCAGGGCCCAAACTGGGCACAATTTGCAAGAGACTAGGCAAGTTTCTATACAGAGCTATAACATGGGATAAGACTGTTGGGGCCAGACTGTTCAGTCTATGACAGTGTGATCAAGCATTATTTCATGTAGTCTATGAACTGAAATAATAGTCTATAAAGTGTTTTGGAGTAGTCCTTTGACTACATATCATATATTGCAATTTCCGTATTCTTTTTAGATTACCCACATACATTGATTTTTTTCTGAGCAGCAGGAAGGTGAACTTTACCTTTCCAAGCATAAATAATTCCAGATTCAGAAATGTTCATTTCACCAGAAAGGTACAACACAAAAGAGGTCTATATGAAGGGGCTTCTGACTTTCTGTGGACCTGTATGTCTACAGAAGTTTATTCTCCAGAACTGGGAACAACATCTGCTGGCAGCTATTTCAGCAATTTAGCTGATGCTTTTTGCCCTCCATTTGCTGAAGAACAATATCTGGTATGTGATGCTATTCAGAAGTTAGATTAAAATTTTAAAGGGCCCCTGCCTAGCGACTTCTTAAGGATTGGCAGCTTTATTATGGAAACTACATTAAACTGAGAGTTGCTTGCCATCATTTTCCCATTGACACTGAAGCACTCAAGAAGAACTTCAATGCAACGTAAAGGCGTCCTGAATGCAGGAGTCCCTCCCACCTGCCACTCCTAGGGGCATTGCAGGCAGCTATGTTCAGCACTTATGGATGAATCGTAAAAAGAGGGATCTCATCTTCCCCTCTGTCATTTATGTAATCAAGATTAACCACATTTTCAGATTATTGGCCACTTCACTGCCTCTCCCCACTGGTAGTGAGGCAAATGAGTTGCTCTAGCAGAGGTATATGGAACTGCCTGAGCTGTGGGTATAGAGTTAGAAAATAGGGAATGTGGTGAACTTGTATGAGAGTTTCTCTCTCACCCGAGACTTCCTTTCTTTTGTACCCTCTGAGGAATGCTAGAAATTCTTCTAAGCTGGTTGATTTACCAGAGTTTTGGATTTGGATTCAGGGGATTGGAAGGTCATTAGCATGTACTATGGGAAAAGGACCTGAATAATTAAGATCATATTTGTGTATATGTGTTTGCATTCATGTGGCCATTATTTGTGCATATGGATTAAGGCCTGCACACATACAGAAGAATATACATGATCATTAATAAGTGAAGTCTTACCTGTATTTGTATGTGTGACTGAGCTTATGATGACTGCTTTCACAAATTTTTTTATGTTGCTGGTAAATAATAGGCATTTTCTAACTTTCAAAAAAATTTTTTTTAAAAAATTTTGCTTGAGGGAAAAAAGTCGAGAAAGGAAAAAAAATTAGAGACAAGGACTACTTGTAGAGAACATTAAAGCTTAGAGACAAACTAAGAAAAGCCCAAGAAATCAGAGTTGAGTTTGACATGATACTTTTCTTTTTTTCACCTGTGCCTCTGTGTGTCTTCCTATTTTTTTTCATATGTTGGTTTCTTTGTCCTTCTTGTGTGATAAATTAAGGAGTGAGTGTCAAACAACTTAGAATATTTTGGCTTTGGTTGGTTTGATTCATAATTTACTGTTGCTAAGATCTACCTCTTTGGCCTGTGAATAATATTTTTTTTGTCACAATGGTGTAGTTATAAGAATCAGATAGTTTTAAAGCATATTCAACCATCCTTTTTACTTACTTTTAATCAACTTGTTTTTCCAAACAAGGTATGGAATTGATAGCTGTTATTGATTGCTTGTAGCATTACCTAATCTTCACTAAATGTAGGAAGCTTTTCAGATTTAGAAAGGTGGCAGAAAATGTCTAGTAATGATGCTGCTGGGAATTGAAGCTCAATACCATGGTCAGTATAAAAGTGATATAGCTATAAGAGGTATTTTATTATAAGCCCATTGTTTTTTATTAAATGCTCAAACTGGTGTAATTTACAGATACTTTGAAGTTGCTTATGTATTTATCAGCTGCTTCAGCATTTCATTTGTTCGAATTTACACAGAGAAGAACTTTTATTAATGAGAGTGTGCTGGAACTTTGGAAAACTGCAGAATGCAAGGAAAACAGTGGTGTAATAATGTAAAAAAAAGAGATGTCATTTATGCTTTCGATACAAAGGGAAAATATAAGAAATCATTACTAAAACAGATATAAACGTGACCTTCACTATGGTTCAGTAATTATCCTAGTCCATGGTATGGTGTTTGTATCATGATTTCCCTTATTTCCTCTTTGTTTTCATTTTTATCTGGGTACTTCACTGGTGAGTAATAGCTAAAGGGAACCCATTATGCAAGGCGAGCATTCAGTTTGCAAGTGAATTTGCTTGTAGCTATTGCCACATTTGAACCTCACTAATGTATGTAAATTAAAAACTCTGGTATTCGGATCGCTCCTGTTTGAAATAAAAACAGAATCTGATCATTACAATCTGCAAGCCAGGTATTATCACTGGACTAGTGAGCCGCTGATGATAAATTGTACTGAATAGCTTGTGGATAGAATATTTTATCTCAGTTCTCTATCACACAGCACTGCATAAAATAAGAATGATTCATCAAGCATGAGAGCTGGTGGTTTATGAAATTCATTGCTCACGGCAAGTGTATTTTTTAAAATTCAAAAGACAAAGCAACTCACAAGGGTTATTTAGTAATCAGTGTGAATTACTTCTAGGTATAAGCCTTAGTGGAAAAAATTAAAAATACATTTGCTGTACAGGAAGCATTATTGCTGTAGGTGCTATAATTTAACTGCTTCTCTTCTATAGGTTTTTTTTTTTGTGTGTGTGTGTGTGACCACTTTGGATTCCAATCTTCCTCCTCTTTATTTTTAAAAGTGAAACTGCATAATCAGTTGTAACAGGATTATTACATCGAACAAGTCTATTCTATGCTCTCAGCAGAAACATCTTCAGGGGCTTGTACACCTTAGGCTGCAGTGGATATTTTGTTTATTCAAAAAGACATGTAAAAGAAGAGCAATATAAAGTCATCTTTTTTTCCTTCAGATTTACAGTAAGAATGTTTCATTTCTTCTTGTGTATTGATGTCCCAAGGCAATGTTCCAAATGAAAAGATAATAACTTATGAAGAAGTGTCAAAAACTAATTAAGTTTTGTAACTTGTTTTTCCTTCACATAAAGTATATTTTTCATCACACTGTCCAGTCACATGCTGGGATTCTTGCTAACATCATCACATGCCAGTCACACCAAGTCTCAGTAGTTCTTCTCCTCCTGTCATTATTTTCAGCATCAATTAATTTTCTTCTGACCTCGCCTTTAGAAAATGTAGCAGGGAATTATCAGTGCATGCTTTGCACAGTCTATTTGGAAGGCATTAGGCCACTGTGTGTATTTGAAAATGGAGTAGGCCAAACATTATATTTTCTCACCTGCAGGGTTGCCTAGTAACCTGAATTAAGGATTTTCACCAAGCCTTCAAGACAAATAGAAAAACTGTAAAGCAGGTTGACCCAGGTGGGAGGCTCAGACCCACTCATAGATTAGCATTTTGAGTGGGGAAATATAAAACACAGCTTCTCATTAACGTTTATTGTGGAAATAGTTTTTTGTAGTTAAAGCAGCCTATTTTCTCAGTAAGCGAAAAGAATGTGATGCATCATATTTCACTGTTGTTAAATTTGTGTTGTGAAGTGCACTTTGTTTTACTTTTTGACATATTATTTGCTTGTGGACTGTCAAAATTGAGGACTCGATAAAGGGATTGAGGAAATGTCTTTGAAACATGTAAATATATCTTTTAGCGTTCTGCTAAAAGCATGCACGCTCGCCTGTGTTGGGTAGCAATTCACGTAGATATGTTCAGCTTTCATTTAATCACTTCAAGGAACTAAATTCCTTGTTTAATGTATTGCCATTGAAAAGAAAGATTAGTGTACTTTAGAGGTGGGGGTCATTCTTTGTAACGCTATTACAGCTTTGTCCTTGACATGCAAGATTCCTCCAGAAAAGGAAGAGGTGGGGGGGGTGGGGGGAGCTGGAAATTCTGCCTCAAAGGTACAAAGCAAAGAAGTAGCACAATTAGAATGTCGGCACATAGTGACAGTCCTCTGCAAATGATGGTGTCAGGCCACTGAGGGGCCGAGGGTGGCAGAAGTGACATTCACCCTAGCAAGATGGAAATAAATGCCCTGTTTGATAAAAGAAAACAGACAATTTATGTATACCCTGAAGAGTTAACAGCTAGTGAGCCATTCCTATGGGTCAAGTGCTGCATTTGCATTTTGATGGGATGTTATCAAGTAATTAATGCACCAGTCAGGATTTATTACCTCAGGAGTGAACTGAAAGGTTCATTACAAAATCGGTTTCACTTGAAGATAGGCATTTCCTCAGAGTTAGCTTTTGACATGTTGTTCCTAGCTCTCTCTGCCTGTGGCAGCAATGGTAGAAGGCCAGTGAGGTGAAATTCATTGCTTAATAAGGGCATTCACTTTGGGTATTCTTGTGATAATAAATGTATACATCAAGGCCGCACTGCCTTGTCAGTTTAATTGCTTCTTGTGCTCCTTAACAAGCCAATCTTAATCAGTCTGGACCATGTTATGAATAATTTAGGGATCAGCAGACTTCACGCTTAATAAGATATACTAGATTATAAAACTTAAGTGCACTGTTTATAGAAAGCATGCAAAACAATTTAAGTTTTTATTAGCAGCAAGGAAAAAAACCAAAACAAACCCAAACCCGAACCTAGTAGTAGGTTTTTCTAACACTTGCAGTTTGTGAGCAACAGCTGTGTGTCTCCCTCCACTTCTGTAGAAGGGCCACAGTTTGGCCTTTCTGTCCCCCTAAGCCTCCACCAGACATAATGGGAAATTTGAGCAGGCCACGAGATTAACGCCCAGAATCTATGGCCAACCAGCAATTGTAATTTTAGAAAACATTCTTTTATCTTTTTAAAAGCAAAGCAGATTGTATTTTAAAACATTTTCTGATGGACAATAATTACCCTTTAGTTGGTGGTGGTTCACTGCCTACATGGATTTTAATGCAATTATTTAGATTTGAGGTTGGGATGCCAAACCTATGTAAACAATAGGATTTTTAAATGTTTTTCCTTTGTTTAATGATACAGGCGAAATGTAGCATAGACTGTAAAACACTCCTACATAAAATGTGAATTATTAAAGTAAAATATTTTTAATTTGTTAAGGTAATACAGAAATACATTAAAAAGTAACAGAAATTGACTCCAGTCTCTCTGAGCCTATGATTCCTCCATCTAATAAGTAATGTTTGACTGAAAAGGAACATTTAACCTTTTTGTTTTAAAAGAATTCTTCCCTCTCCATTTTACCTCAAAATTTGCAGGCTATAAGTTGTCCACAGTAATGCATCATTCAGTTTATGACATCTAATAAAGGCCTACTGCAAGCATTAGAACCAGGTGCTTCAACAATTCCTGTTTGCTTGTAGCTGCTTCTGCTTGTTCCCTTATAGCCTAGATGGGGGGGGGGGGGGGGGGGGGAAGGAGAAAAAAACCCCAACAACCTAGCAAAACAAAAACTCACGACAATTTTCATTATTTTCTTTTTTGTACCTTTCTGTTAAAGCCTTGACACATGCTGGCAGCACTACGGTATCATTTGATGCCCGTGTAAACAATAGCTGCCTGTGTGTCTGAACACAGAGCGTATTTATTAGTATAAATATAGATGTAATTAAAGGCTATGCTTTCAGTCATTAGATAATGTATTAAAATAATGTTATTGTTCAAATACATTTATGAATCAGGAAGGTAGGTACCAGTAAATGAAAAACAACTTCAAACCTATTTCCCAACCTATAGCTGGACTATCATACTCCTTTGTTCTTGTGCAGGTTAATAGAGATTGAGGAGATGGGCAGAGGAAAAGCAGTGCAATTTTCTGCTATTTAAGCTTGGCGAAATGGCACTCTTCAGGAAGCAGCAAAAAGTATGAAAGCGTAATAGGCATTTTAAAAGTAGAAGTCCATATAGCTGCTTGAGGGATCCTCAGATTTAGGCATGCATAGAATCACGAATGAGATAATCAGCATTGTGAAATTGAAACCTGTCTGCTGCCTGCTGCTGTTCTTCCCTCTTTCAGTGGAGTGATTTGTAACACTCATCTTCTTCAGGCAAGGCAGCCTTCAAGATTATCCAGAACTGTCAATAGTAATTGCCAAAGTATTTTATTACCTACAGAAAATCAAAGGAATTTTATAACCAACAGTTATCAAGTTTCAATACACGGTATAAAGAGAGCAATTTTAGTTGGAATACAATCGTGTTTGGCTTGCTTTTATGTTCTTGAGACAATTCCTGTGCAACCAACTACAACATTCACTGTATTTAAGCTGGAGGCAAGAATATGCATGTGTACTTGTAGTTTAAAAAAAAAATTACATAATGCTTACAAAAGCTTCTGCAAGCAAGTGGATTTTAATTGCCATACAAACTATGCCTTTGCTAATTACTTCTAAAAACAATGAGGTTTCTATAAAACTCGAGATGGCATTTTAAAATTCTCACAGTAGATATAAGTTTAACTGGGGCATTCTCTGTCATGAGGTAAGCAGAATGCCTGGAAATTAGCAAAATATGACACTGATTATAAAGTCTGAAAACATTAATGTTGCAGCTCTTATTATATTCCCTGAATATTATTGCTATGTGAACCACAGTTGTGATTGTCAGCCATTCATTTAACACAATTCTGTTATGCTACAGGGTCACCCGTGATTCAAAGCTTTTCAGCTGCTTGGCTTCTTACTCAGGCTATGCATGAGTGAGGACTGCATCTTCTGTTCGACAGTGTTTTTCTGAGCAAAGCACTTCACTTTCCTTCCCTGACACCAGGGAAAAGGAAAGTATGACTGTCTAAATGTTTAGTGGGAGAAAATTCAGTTTCTATTTTTGACAGTGTATTTCCCCTCTAATTCATAATGTCAAGACTTCAGTGACATGACTATCTCTATGGGTTCTTTTAAAAACAAATATACAAATTTACTTGTGAAAAATTAATTAGCATGGGGAAATGCCTCTTTTTGAGTTCCAAAACAGATGGGTGCACTTGTATTTTGAGTCATGTGCACAGGATTTCATTAATGTCACCAAAAAGCAGATATCATTTTTACTGAAAGGGTGCAATGAAAGAGAAACAAGCCATGAAAAAATTTTATACTACTACAGACATGAAGCTATGATTATAGCCTAAAAGAGTGCTCTCTTTTCAACTGTGAAACTCCTTACTCTTTCTATATAAGCTTTTGTTTTTTAAAAAAAGACCTGTTAATTAAATTATTAATTGTTGTTGAAAGGGTAAAGTACTTTACCAAGAACCTCCTTTCATAATACTGCAATATATGAAAAATTTAGCAAAATGCTAATTAGGGGAGAGGTTATTTATATACTATTAAAGTGCTGATGTAATTATCAGAGAGTTATTCAATTACACCGGATAATAGACATTTTTAATGTAAGGAAGATGGCTAGCCTGCTGGAATTTTGCTAATATGAGGAACTTACACTGGATCCTGTATTTTTTTCTCCTCTTATAATTTATACTAATTTGTTTGCATGGTACGGTGTGTGAAACATGTATTGATACATTATTCCATCTAGTACTTCTGTATGGATTACAAAGGTGTATTTTATATATACATCAACCGGAATTCTGCAGATGTTCAAGCACATCAGAGGAAACTACACTAATTTGTCCCTTTTCAGGAGAACTTCTTTACCGCACCTGCACATCCTGAAAGGAGGAACTTTCAGGGCTAACACAGAGTTAAAACAATAACATAATCACATTTCTTATTTACTTTAAGCTGTGGTTTTGAACGGAATAATGACAGGACAAGTTGATGTTTACATTTTTCAGGGTCTGGAACTTGGTATTTGAAGTAGATGAGTGCAAATGCTACTCCCTTTATCCCCTAGTTTTCTTAGTAGAATATTGTCGCATTGATAAATCTGGAATTGGCAAAAACCATAACTAAGTGTGTAGCATGGGTATTTAGTCACTCTCTATACATATTTAAGGTATTTTTCTTCTTGTTTGATTCATTTTAGTTTAGACTTTGCCACTTGGGGTGTATGTTTAAGCATTTTAGGAGTCTCATTAATTTGGTTATTAAAAGCAAGAAATATAAATGGTACAGAGGAAGCATATACCATATTATTCCAGATACTGAATAGCTCAAGAAATGACTAGTGATAATTTTTCTAATCAGATATATGATCGTGGAGTCTGTCATAATGTAATGGTGTTAGGGACATGCAGCTGTAATACCATGTTCTCAGAAGAGGAATGAATTATCTCTGATTCTAAGCTGATTTTAGTATTGGCATTCAGAGATTCAGAGCATAGGAACAAAAGAATCTGTCTGTGCAAAGCTGTACTGCAACTCATATTAATCTACAATGTCTGGCAATGAAATCGAATAATTTTTAAATGTTCTTTTTCCTTCAAAAAATCCAGAATGCAAGCTGTTGGAAGTTTTAAAACAGGAGGGAAATGCAGAACAGGATATTTGTTGATTGTAGTTCAGATATAGTTTTCTGTTAGGACACAGAATCTGACAATGTTATCAGTAGCACAACTCAAATTTAGTGGAACTAGTCTTAATTTTCACTAATTTGAATAAGAAAACCATAATAGTCACTCATAACTATAGAGAAATAAATTGCATTTCTTTCTTAAATCTTTGTTTAAACCTTGTATGGTTACATTTAATATTGGATTAGGTAGGGTAAGAGTTTACTGAGAAATTGCACAGCTGTATTTATACAGAGCTGTACCTGATTCCCACCTCCTGTAGTGTGAGCAGTGGTAAGTGAACTGTTTCTGTGTTGTTCACTCACTCTGTCAGATCGAAACTCAGCTCAATAGCATTAAACTAGCTCCCATTTGAAAGATTTGTCTTACAAAACCCTGAAAACTACTCTGAACATGCATACATTGATTTTGTTGCTGGAATCTCCTGAGCTTTGATGAAAAGGAGACTCCACATGCAGGTGAAAGAGGGTTTACCTCTTCAATATTAAAAAGAGAAGATTAAGCATTTTTGTTCAGCTAAGGCTGAACTAATCAGTGGCATGCGAGGGTGAGAGGCTTGGCCTCACGCCTATAGTATGATAATGTTATTTTCTTTAGTTGAACAACTAGTTCAGATTTCTCCAGTAGCTACTTCAGAGTAACTGTCTACCATTATTCCCATTTGCACAGCTAAATGAATATCCTGGGGTGCAGGAGTAGAGGTTTTTATTTTTGTCACAGAGAGGGAGGTATTAGTCATGTTCATTGTAGGAAATTTGCTTAAATTTTGTCCTGGAAAAGATGCAACTGTTATATCAATTCACACAACAACATCTGTATGATATTGTTCTAAATGCTGAGCAGTTTGGTATTGGTGGAGGAGATAAGGCATTTTTTCATAATGAGAAGTTTGATTTCATTCCATTTAGTTCTATTAAAGCATTAAAAAATGGAGATCAGTGACTTTCACAAACTTTCATGTTTTGCCCTAAAGAAAAAAAATGCTCATTTAGGCTTGCAAGTTCGAGAACCTTTCCTTTTTTGTCCTTGCTAAATACATATTCTGCACAGTACTTGCTGTTATCATAGCATATATACCACTATGGGAATTTTTGTGGAAGAAGAGTAGGGTATTTTTAATTTGCATATGTAAAAGAGAATGTCACCATAATGTAAGGCACAGGATCCTAGATAAAACAATAGTTTTTCACCTTCTACTGTCTGATCTGGCTTTCTCTTGTATTTACCTGTGAAAATTAAGATGGCTTGAAATTGTAGCACCAAGTAAGGCTTTGGGAGATATAGAGGGAGAAGGCAGTAATTGTTTAAATGAACTAGCCATGCTGTAAAATATCATAGCATGTTACAAATATATCTAAACTTAAGTCTTATCAGCCATGCTTTTGATCTGTAATAAGAAATACAATAACAAAACTGAAATGAATGCTAGAGAGAGATAAAACTAGATAAGGTGTTTTCAGAAATTAGATAACATGTATTTTTTATTTGTAAGAATCACTTGTTTTGCCTCTTAGGCATATGTTGGTTGCATTCTCGCACAGTGTGGTTCTTCTTCAGCAGATCTGCTCCCCTGCCATCATTAAACTGAGGTCCCACTCCAGAAGTATATGGAAAATCAAATAAAAGAGAGAGTAGCTTCTTAACCACATCTCACATTATTTAAACTAATGATGACTCAACTGGAAGACTAGTTCTTGGTGATGATTTAGTCTTGCTTCAGTCTGAACAAAGAGCAGAGAGGACAGGAAAAACAAGCTCTGAAATAATTTGTGGGACTAGAGGATTATTCACAATGCAATTGTGAATAATCTTCACATCCTCCTGTAATAATAATGTGTAAATACTGCTTAGTAAATCTGAGATAAAACTCAAATGTATTGAATAACTGCATATATTCTTAAAAATATTTAGTGCTTTTATTGACAGAGAAATATTTATTTTACTACAGCATTTCCAGTTTGCTTGACTTACAAGACTCAGTAGCACACCTATAGCAGTTCTGAATTGAGGAACTTAAAAACAGTAATGATGAATTTAGGCCAGCTGCAATTTAAAGAAGGTTGCTGACATTTTAGAATTACATGATTCTGTTGGAATTCATTTCATACTCTAATTCTGTTAGAACAATAAACATAAGTTGTAAGGGTAGAAGCTGAACTGGTAGCATAGTTTTTCCTAAGCCAATCCATAAAGGTGCCACTTCACCTCTTTGATGTGATAAGGAAGTGTTAAATCAAAGTGAATCCTTTTGCTGCATCTTGGGACAGAATACTGCTTAAGCCAATTGTTACTATTCCTGAGTGTTTTAGACAGTGAACCATGCATCTCTCTCTGCACATCAGAGAAGATTGTCGTAGTCATTGTGCCACCTGCTATCACTTAATTAGTATAATCATCTAATTTCCAGTTGGAAATAGTGGCATCATGCACTTTTTAGTAATTGTAACTGTCATAATATATTCCAAATTATGTTACACTCACGTGATGTGATTTAGAAATTTTAGGAGGGGGTATTTGCTTTACATTTGGACACTGGTCTTTCTGATCTTGACTCTCGCCCAGCAGCAAAAGTCCGTAACCAGTTCTCTGTGTTATTATGATCCTAAAGATATCACTGGTTCATATAATAACTCTGCAAATGAGCCTTTGGTAAGTATGATTTAACCTTTATTGGACAGAGAAAAGAATAAATAATGGAAACAGCAGCTAATCCTAATGTAAAACACATCCGTGCTTCAAAGAATTTCATCTGGTTTGTTAGCAAAATAATTTTTTTTAAAAATAGAATGTTGGTGATCACATATGCAAGTTGCATTTTATATACATTCTGTTTGTGATTCTCAGTTTAAGGAATAATCTCAGTTGATCAGAATAGGTCTTCATGTTTAAACATTACTGTATTGCAGCATTTTTTTGTTCCTGGAGATCGCATCACAGCAAACGAATAGGTAATAAATGAATCAGTTTGGGGCACCTTCATTTCACTGGACGGTTCTGGGCGATGAGGCTTCAAAAGCAGAAAGAGAGAGAAAAAGCGAAAGAAATAGGCAGTGACATGAAGGGACCTAGGCAAACCTGAGCCACTGTCAGAGCTAACCCTCCCCCATGCCCAATAATACTGTCTGGCTAAGCAAAGCACCGCCACATATATATCAGACAAGGTTATTACCACTCTGCTTTGTAAACATGCTATGCCTCCTGGACATCTTCTATTTTTATTTCATTTTTGTGTTATATCTTATATGTAAATCTAGGCTGGCGAGAGTTGGGAGGCATTCATAGCATTGGGCCAAATTCATTCCAGGTGCAATTCCAGGTCTGTTGACTTCAATGAAATTACACCTGGGATGAATTTGGTCTATTATTAACTGTAGAGATTACATGTCCAGCTTCCATAGTATGCTAAAATACCCAGAATACATATAAATAATGAAGTATGTAATTACAGTCCTGGTTTTAATTTGTGTTCCTAAATGTACTGATGCTTTTGCAGATGTTTATAGTTATAGCTATTCTATTGTAGTATATTTTTGTGTAGTGCAAATATATTTGAGTTTTGCTTTAAAACAGAGACACACTTAATGTTTACTTTCAAATGTCTCAGTAAGTCTTTCAAAGTCCATATGATGGCTGATTCCATGTTACAATTTTAAATTATATTGGTCTTAAATAGAATACATATATATCTATGGATACATAGATATAAACATAGATATATATATATAAACATATACAGGGTATCATGATACTGCCACTTAACATTCTGCAAACAATGAGCTTAAGTTCTTATGGATTAGATGTTAATCAATACGCACAAATAGGTGATCTTGTCAGAGTTGACAGGAGCCAATAGACCCGTTACCTATCAATATTAAAGATTTCATTCATTTGTATGTTTCCTGTCTCAAACAGTGTATAACAGCTCCATTGACAGGAATTTGTGTCTGACCCAAACCAAAAGCGAGGCAGTATTTAAATGGGCTCTTCCTTCATTAGGAGTTATAACAAGCATAAGTATGACTTACCTCTGCATGCATCTTCTAATTCCATTCACTCCCCCTGTATCATTTTGTACATTCTTGCATCTTTCAGTATTACACACTGTGAAGACCTAGTAAGCAAGTTAAAGTCCGATGACGCTAACGAATCCCAGCGCAAATGACTGAATCAATAGGAAACCAGCCACTGCTGTTTAAGTGTATCGATAAATGTACCTTTATTTTCTCTTGAATGGATAAGTGTCGCAGTTAAGAGTCCTATGGATCTCTTAATTGAAAGTTAATTTTAAATCAATAAAGAGAGTCATTTAAATATTGATTAGTCCTTTCTACACGAATTGTTAGCTGATTTTTTTTTTTTGAAACAACTTTGTTTAAATGCAATCAATAGCCCACAATCAGTGCGTTCCATAAAAAATTGACAGATGTTCCCAAAATGCCTGCTAGGCATAATCTTATCTGTTTACATATGTAGCATAGGTATTTCAGTCCTTTTCAAATGTACCTAAGTATCTATGGCAGAAATGTGCTTTCCTTAAATACCAAACTGCACTATTAAAACACATTCTTCCCCTTGTTTTTCATAAAGTTGGTTCAAAATTAAAAAGGAAGAGTCCTTCGATTTCCTTTGATTCTACAAGTAATATTCCTATTGTTTTATTAATGCAGGCAGACGGCAAAAGAAAAACGACCTTGTTTTTCACAAAGGGAAAAGAGATACAGGTGCACGTGTACTCTGGAATTTGTGTGTCATAATCCATCAGCTGTGTTATTATATGCCAAATGATACTTAGCTTTTAATTATGTAGAAATTTCTGTACACATTGTGTATGCATGTTGAACAGTAATAATTTTTAGCTTTATTTCTTGGATATCGTCTCTCTTTCTCCATAGCAGCACATAGCAAGACAATTTCATTTCAATTTGACAAAGCACACAGTTAAGTTAAAAGGATACAAATTTCATTTCATGAGATTTCACTGAGATTAACCTAATAAAATAAACTTAGCTACATGTGGCTTTCAACATTTCAGCAAATATGACACTCTTCTAACATGCCTTCCCACAACACTTTCAGTAATTTTCTTGTAGTGGCCTGCTACAATTTAGTTTGTCTCAACTAGTGCTGAAGTCAGACTGGAGATTTTGGTGCAAGCAATATGAATTGCATTTTTCTCATGTACCCTCTAATTAATTATAAAGTCATACTTTGATGTACACACCTCTGAAGTCCTGAAGTTGTCCTGTATTTTTATTTTCCTTATTTTTGAATTTTCAAATCCAGTGCCTTTTAAGGAAGGCTTGACCTTCTAAGTAATTAAGCCCTTTTTGAAGTATGAGAGCATAAAGTTAATTATAACAAATCACAAAATTATATAGATACAATTTTTTCAAAATTAACATTTTTATTTTCAGTGATCTGACTTAAATATAAAATAAAATTGACTGACACTTATTTTGACTGACATTTGACTGAAGATTATTACCATAATAATATTGCCTTTCTAAATGACAAATTAAAAATTAAGTCCCATAATTAAAACTGTTTATGACAGATAGTAATTTAGAGCAGAAAATAAAGAACCTTTTTTTTTTTTTTAAGAGTACTATCTAAGGAGAATAAGGGTTTCTTGGAGGAGAAAAAATCTGACATGCAATATAATTTACTCTATTTTTGCTATTAATACAAATGCTTCCTGCTGTTCTGAAAATCCACTATTTCTTAATCCAGCATTATTGTCCTTCTAATGCAACATTTCAAACCCATTTTGCTCCATTTTCTGTTAGAAAAGCCATATTAAAAGGGAAGATTAAAAAGAATCAGCCAGGTATCATTGGTTCATATGCATATGGGTTCAGCATGTGAGGATGCTGTTTCTAGGACCAGCCTTAAGATGTGACTGATAGATCTTATTTGTCTGATAGAGTTGACCAGGGAAATAGAGCTACAGCTGGTTACTTCATTAGGTCCTCTCATTGATTGAACCCTGCTGAAGTGATGCAGCAGGCTCCTGAGATAACTGCTGGTAATAGAACAAAATGAATTCTTATCACAGAGATTGGAAAGGCCATTAACCCTGGCCTCCAATGCTTTTCAGAGGTCACAGACAGGAAGCCAAGCGGTGACTGGGAAAACTGTTTTCTGTCCAACTACAGGTCATGTTAGAGGGGGTCTGTGACTTTTTTACCCTTCGGCTTCTGTACAGATGAAACTGTTACACTGGCAGATGTTAATAATCAGCTGTAAATAAATATTGGAAGCAGAAGAAGAAAAATGAGAAAGCACGGGAATTTTTTTCAATAAATATTTAATAAAAGAGCAATTGTTTCTGTGATATTTACTGCCAGTTCTGCTGTAGATTTTTGCCTAATACTTTTCCATATAAATTGAAAAGAGAAATATGTAGAGGCACTTAAAAAAAGAAATTTAATATGGTTTTATATAAAAATACCTTTCCTTCCTTCCTTCAAAGATGACGATTATAATTGCCTGCTGCCTGCCTGCTTGCCTTATTCAGCAAGCCTATCACCAGTTCATCTGTGAATTAGTGCAGGGCGCTGTTTGCCTTTCACCTGGTTGAGAAGGGTATATATCTAAGTAACAGTCCTATAATTTACATTTAATGCAACCTTTCAATTGACCAAGAGCCCACAACCTAAGCCCCCATCTCACAGCTGAGGACTTTCTCACATTTGTCAAGTCAGTGCCACTCCAGCATCAGCCAGGAGAAATCATCCATTTAGAGCCTGGAGCTGCACATGACAGTTTTCCTACTGCTTGTGAGAAATCCAGCCATGGCAGAGGTAGCTTTGTGTTTTGCTTGTTTAACTCTTGCTTTGAGCAGCAGTGTCTTATTATACACATGGATAAAGAAAATATAGTGGGATACATCTTATAAAATAAAATGGAACATTTTCTCTTTATTACTGACATATATAAGGCATTGCAGATATGTGTTATAGGTTGATTTTAGCAGTATGTTGGTGGCTTCTATCCTTGTGATTGTGATTTAATTTCAGTGTCTGTGGTCATGTGGTATTCTCTGCTGGAGCCAATCTTTCACAAGGAGCAAGTTCATTTAAATGTAAATGGGGTCCTGTGGATGGAAAAAAATACATACTGCATGTCTTCAGCGACCCACCCAAGCATTTGGTTTGGCCTTCCATGCATAAATAATAACAAGAAGGTATGCTGTCATTGCCTTGCTTTAAACACCAGAAGTGGTTTGGCACAGCAAAAACCTCAAGCACTAAAAAGAGATTGGTTTGGATAAACTCACAGTTCAGATCCCCATCCTGATTAAACAGCTTAGAAAAAAAAATAAAAAAAGAAAAAAGTAAGAGAGAGAGAGAGAGTTACAGAGTTATTTTGAGGAGTTGTGAATTACAGGAACAGCTGAAAACCAACTCAGGCTAAGAACATATCATACCTAAAAATACTCTGAAGTAACAGAAAGCTTGTCATTTTGTTAACTTGAATGGATTTTTTCTCTTAATTGTTTGTAGCAATTTGCAAGAGTGGGATGTGAATGTGGTATAAGTGGCAATATAATTGGCATTAATTTAGCATAAAAATGCAAACCTACATTTTCTAAGTAGTTACCTTCCCTTCCACTAAAACATGGAAATATATTACGTAACTCTAAAGTATGTGTGGCTTTTTTCAAGGTGTTATTAAATATGATAAAATGGAATTCTTTTTCTTTATTACTGTTGTATATAAGATGTGAATGATTGCACACCTTCTTTTTATCAAAATCTCGTGGCATATATATTTTCACACTGCTAAACTCATTTGTTGTCTTCTCATAGAAATACTCCAGATGTATTTCAACAGAACTGAAAAGTCTCCCTTAGAAATTCCCTTTCCCACCAAGGAAAATCATACACAGCTTTTCATCCGTGTGGATGAATAGATATATTTTCTAAATTATTTCATTAAGTGCACACTTTTATTTATCTCTTTTATTAAGAATGTTATGTTCTGTTGCAGATGTTTCATGGCATGACACACAGGCCAGGAATCTCAGTGTGTGATACCTTTGGTGAAACTCATTTATGAAACATCCAAACTTCCAGTTAGCTGTGGTCTGAACTAGGAACTTAGCAAAATGTTGACTTTGTTCCAGAGCTGTAATAAAGGACTGGTATTTACTGTTTTCAGAGATTTCTGAAGAATATTTGATAAGCTTTTATCTTCTTTTTATAAAGTGGCGTTATAAAGAGCTAGATTTAAGCAGTACAAGATTTGCCATCCAGGGTAAGAAACAGGATATTAGTGTTTGTGTTACTCAACTATATTAGGTGTAGCTGTGAATCAGATAATTTTATTCTGGTGGCTTCAAAATCCAAAATTTTCATCTGTTGGTTCCTCTTCCTTTGTTTCATTGAGCTGGTTAGGTAACAATAATCCAAGTAGTATGTTTAGTTTTCCTAAAAATTCCAGTGAAATAAATGTGTTATCGATACATAGCGGCTGAGCCGATGTGTTTTTCTATCTGGCATATTATTCACCATTGGGGGATATACATGCTGTGCTGTTTTTCATTATTTGGTTTCATTCCATACAGACTGATTTCCACAGAACCTCTTAAGTCTTCTAGGTATATTTGCTGATAATCCTGTATTGTTAGAGTTTTTTAGTAAAAAAAAATACTGTCATGAGAAGTCAGAGGTAGAGGCGTTTCCAACCTACTTCTCCTATCAGAAATCTTGGCAGTACACGTGATATCTGAAAAGCAACATTATTGGCTGCAATGTGGGCAATATGGGATTAGTTTCTTGTTTAGAATGTGTAAAATTATTTCCCAAGTTCTTTTTGCTTAAGCTTGTGATTTGCAAGATGTACAAAATTGTTGGAGAAAGAAGTCCACCTCCTAATTCACTAGTCTAAAGGAACAGACTTGAGAAAGCAGTGCAAATGTCAAGCACTTCATGAGAGAGAGCAAATCCTATAGTGGGTGGTGCTAATCTAGGAACATTTGCGGAAGTGGCATAGCAATCATCATATAGAAAATAATCTAAAGACCATTGACAGACTAAAAGCCATTACTGTATTTTAGGAAAATATTAGGTTTCTTACATAAAGATAAGCTATGGCAGAGAGAGTATCACCACACTGATTAATTTTAAGTCAAGTTAAAATTAGAAAGGCCTTTGAATAAGGCCTTTAGAAAGAAGGATCTCTCAAACTGACTTAATACGGTTCTTTCAAAACAGCCGTATATCATTTCATGGATATTGTGAAAATTATGAGCACCCTTAATTTAGTCACTTTTTTAGAAAAAAATAATTAATGGGATACCCTTTACGTGATTGGAAAGACACTTAAAAATGGGCAAAAAAATAGATATTCAGCCTTTGCTCAGAAAGGACAAAGGGAACGCCTTTCCCTAGAAAGTCAATCATAGCTTTTTTAATGCAAATAGTTTACTACAAAAGATGGCATCTTCCTGTAATGTAAGTATTGCTGTGCATATCCTGCAGCGAGGTATTTGACTAAAGCACTTCAAGGGCAAAAGAAACCTGATTTCTCACAGGTGCCAAAGGATCTATTTACAGCCAGCTTGCTAGAAAGGAATGAAATCCACTTGGCTTGCAACCATTTTCAGTTTGGGAGGTAATACATGTGAAACTTCCTGAGGTCTAAATATTGAAGCATAAAACCATAAATATGGTGGAATGATAGAATTAATGGTGTCTGGCCCAGGTCAGGAGACAAGGTCCAAGTTCCTAACTGTATCCATGGCTTTCAAGATGGGGAGCTGGCTTTGGGTTTAAGTCAGTGTTTCTGGAAATTAATAATTAGGTATGGCAACTTCTCCAAAAACTGACACAAACACGGGTGCTACTGTTTTCCTGTTGCACTGAAGGTACTTCCCATGATATTTCTCTAGATCCTAGAATAACAGATGGAATTTGTGGTTTTGTTTTCTTGCATTTGTAAGCTGTGATAAATGTTACATATTTTTCTGCTGTCCATGTCCAATTTAATCAATATTACAAGTGTTCCCATGTGTTAGGCAGAACGGTGGCAATAAAGTGAAATTTCCACAGCTTTTACACATTGAAATTCTCGGAGGGCAAGATTCTTATAAACTTCATTTTGCTTCCTTTGTAATAGATTAAATAGCTCCATTCAGGAAGAAAGTGTGATGTGCTTTCTCATTTTTAAAACGTAGATAGTAAACCAAGCTTTATTGTCCTTCCAGCTCTTTAGGAGCTTTTAACTTTTTAATATTCTTTTACCGTGAGTGTTAACAAATGTACTTGTCTCCAGAATTGCACTTATGTCCCAGTGTGACTCTGCATTTGAAAATGGGGGAGTTAATTGAGGTAAATTCCAGACATTCCCAAAATTTTTGAAACTAGTATAATTTAGGTCAGCTTAAGGCTGTTTGGAATTTCTTATTCTACAGGAATTGAATGAACCAGCTACATTGGCTCTGTGCCACTGGGCGTCCTTTTCATTTTAGGGCTTTCCTCCCAGCCATTTAAACTATCTTTTAGTGATAATGAAGCAATGAAGCAATGATAAACAACCTAAGATCTGGTCTTTAGTCCCAGAGTTCATTATAATAGTTTAGAACTTTTGTTGTGTGCTTCTTGTTCTTTTGGTGTCCTCTCTTACAAAGAATTACTGTATTGTCTTCTTCTTTGTACAATGCATCATTTGGCTTCAGCAATCACTAGCAGAGTTCTACTTCATTCTTCATGACTGATTATTTGTCTTATTAAATTCTCCCCTAACAAAGAAAAGTCATGAAGCTCTGTAATTGAAAGAGATAGTGGAATGTTCACAGTTCTTAGAGGATGTACCACCAGTTCTAGCCTTTATTTATATGAAATTATCATTTCTGTCGCTATTATGCTCTTTCAGTGAGAAATAAACAAACAGTAGGAGGAATATTAAATAAGGGGTTTAGGAAAATTAGGTTAGATGAAGAAACGATAAAAAAAGATTCAACACAATTCAAATGAAACAGCAGGGTACTAAATGATACTGTACATCTATAAAACTGTGTATGTTGATTCACTGTTACTGGGTAGGCCAACTGTTTCCATTTTATGTACCATAAAATTATTGTAATTGCATTTATGCTTAAGCGAGGGTGGGGACACTTTAAAATGGAACAGGCTGTGTACTGTTTTCTTAATCATATGAGCCCTAGAATAATTATCAAACAGTGTTTTCCACAGAGTTGATCTATAATTCATCTGAAGAAGAAAACATCTTCCCAATAAAAGATTTTTTGTCCTCAATTTTTCAAAGGTTTCTTTTATTATTATCATTAACCCAATTATCAAATTTCACAACTTCTTCATTTCTCAACTTCTTTTTTCATATGCTTATAGCTGGAGGGAAAAAACATAGGTGGAGACATTCAGTAAAAAGGTTTTTACAAGGCTTACAGTTATTCTAAGTTACAGCCAAGGGAATTTAATTGGGGGAAAGTTTTTGGAGGGTAGCTTGTATTTTTTGACAGTTTGTAATATTTTCGATTCTTTAGCTCAGCAGTCATGAGACTGCATTTAAATTCCTGAATTTATAAAGAAGTCAAACTTGAATTATCTGTGAATAGATTACCTGGACTGTGGCTCAACCACAGCCCATCTGCTGCCCACACCACTGGCTGCAGCCCATAGCTACAGAATACATGACACAAAATAAATATTGCTCTACCAGGTCTGCTCTGCCCACTGCGATTTAATACCATTCCTATTTTAAAGGAGAAAGTAAGTGAATTACTTCAAAAGTGAATGTACTAAAAGTGTTCTTTTAGTGTAGTTTACATATGGTTTTGTTTTATTTAAGTACCCCCACCCCTATAACACCCTGGATAATTGTGACTTTATTATAACATATTTGGGTTTGAGTTTTAAGCTTTCTTTGAGCTTCAGCCTTAAGAAATAGTGGTTGTATTTTTTAAATTGTTTCTTCTTCTTCTGTTTTCCCCACAACCATGGCATTATCTTATTCAGCTTTGTTGTCAAGTGATAGTTCATGTTCTTGCATAACTCTTCAGGTGAGATTGTGAGTATAGCACCTATAATGAAACCTTCCATAAAAGTTCTTAAAGTCCAAAAACTGACCACTCTTTCTTCTATGTTGACAGAAGTCACACATCTGTAACTGAGCTTGTAGAAGCACCTTACTTGCCTTTCATTGCTAGAGGCTAAGCAGTCAGTCTTGGCTTCCAGTAGTGGGCCATTCCTTGGCTATGAGGCAATGAATGACAGCAGTAGGCCTGGAAAATTTTCTATTTGGAATCAAGCAATACACATGAAATATGTCTTACCTAAAATTTGATCAGCAACTGCTTTTGGAAGCAATTCATTGAAAGCTGCTGAAGCTGCATGTTGTCTTTGAAGTATTTAGCAATTTTGTTTTCACCTTTGATTTTTTTTTCTGTTAGAAACTAAAGGTTGAGTTCAAACTTAGTTATGCTGCCTTTATTGTACTCTCAAGTGATATTTCTTATATGATTTTCAATGAGTAACTTGTGAGGAAGAAGATCTAGTTGAATCAGATTCCTTTTTCAGCTTCTTTCTATCTCTTAAAGGTATGGCAGCTGATTTTTCAGAAAGAGCTGAAATACATTCCGTGTGCCCAAATGGACCTTCAGACCAATCCTGTTTCTATTTTATTTGGAAAGGCAGGATGTATGGGCTTGTCATAGCTCATAAAACACCATGGGAATAGTATTTTCTTTCTATTTTAAAAGCTGACTTAAAATTTCTTAATTAAATAAAGGTAAAAATTATTTTTGTTACCTTGATGTCTGAACTTCCTTATTCAAGAGATGCAAAACAGTTTTACTTAACCCTGTGACTGATGAAATGTAAGTGTTCAGCTTAGTTTTGGGGTTTTTTCATGTTGAAGCATCTAGCTTCTCCAGTTAGAAGCAAGTAAAAAGTTGCACACTTCTAATTCCTTGTGTTCTCAGTTTCTGTTGAAGTCAGCTTGTCAATTGATTCTTCTTTCTCTGTGTATATATATATATGTATGCGTATATATACATATATATGAGCAAATAATTTGACTTTTTAATGGCATTCAACTCTGTATTGACTTTGTGAGATGGTATCCAAAAGCAGCATGCTGTACTTGTACGCACAGATCTGGAAATGGGCACAAGCCATGCAATCAGTTTGAGCTTAGTATCCTGCCAGGCTGACATCTTCTGAAGATACAGAAACATGCATATGGTCCCTCTTAGCCATCAACTAAAACATGGCATTTCTTAGTTTGACAAATTGTATGCTGCACATGGGGGAATGAGTGAGGAATGTCACATTCACATACAGTTTCAGAAAAGCCTCAGATGAAGAGTCTCTTCCTAGTTCCTCATCATTTGAGAATATAACAAGTGTGTTCATCTGTGCTCGTCTTGACTAATCAAGTATGCTAACCAGATGTAGAAGCTTTCACAAAGCATCTAGATAAATGCAAATGACAGGCTGATGACTAATTCCTGCCCAAATAGTGTTCATATGAAATCAATGCCCCATTTCATCTCCACAAAAAAGTCTGAGGAGAAAGGCCGTATATCATCCCACTCCATTCCCCAACCTGTGCCTAGGGGACAGAGGCTGTTACAAATAAACGGGCAAACAAAATCTTGAATCCAGTTTCTGCAGTGAGTTGAACTGGAGAGCTAGTTCTTGAACATAAAATACATTTTAAAAGGTTCCATGAGTGGCAAATGAATAAATATGTTGTACATATAGAAAAGAAAGAGAATATCTGACCAAGCTTCTTTGAGACGCTAAATGGAGTATATATCAAAAAAAAAGCTGTTTAGACAGAAAATTTTGGTCCCTCCAGGAGTTGCTCCATCTTGCATCCTCACGCAGTTGTCTGAGATGCTTGTCCTGTCTTTCATGTCCCCAGATCAGCAAATCTGACTCTCTGTCAGCAACTAAAGACAGGACTGTGCCTAAAAGCCAGTTTCGTTTTCACAGAATTTATTTAAAAACTTATTAAAAAAAAAAAAAAAGATTAAGAAAAGATGTGAAAAACCAAACTCAAGCTCTTTTACCCATATCTAAAAAGGATCTCAACATTGCATGGTCAGATGCTGTACAAGACTAAAAATAGAAGTCTTCAAAGATGCATGGATTAACTATACAGTAAGCAACAAAATTTATTTTATTTTTTATGAAGGTGCCTAAATTAATCTTGCTCTTATAATAAGAAACTTCATAGGGCTTTTTTTTTGTCCCAATTTTGAAAGTTATGTGCTGCTTGCTTCACATCATATTCCACTTTTCAAGTGAAATACTACTATAAATGAGTGGCTGTTATAATCCCCAGACCTCAAAACCCAGCACACATGGTTTTGTGAACACATGATTTGAAATGAGGGGAACTTTCTCAATGTATTTGTAGGTTAGTTTGTGTATGGAGGATATACATTTTACGAGGACTATAAAATCTGCTTAAAGGCCAGGTGTTGACCATCTATTTTGCATTGATAAAAATCCTCTGTGCCCAATGTGTGGGCTAATTTCTCTGAGACTATGTAGATTCCCAAAACCGCTCAGCTTTCAGTCCATGGTGCTGAGATTAACACTGAGCACTTCTAGAAATCAAATGTTGTGTGTTCACTTAAGCCCATTTCTCTGTAGCATGACCTCTGAAAAATTGAACTTCTTTGAATACCATTACTGAAGCAAAGCAAATCTATGCCAATACTTCAAAAAGTCCATATATTTGCTCTTTCTATTCTTTAGCTTAGTGATAACTGTGGAGATAATTTATGGTCAGGTGATCAGAGCATCTTGTTTCGAAAAGAAAACAGTGATTTTCACAAATATAGTACATCTACCCAACTGTAATTGTGTGTCATCTTTACTTGTCTCTTTCCATCATAAGGGAAATTATAGTATTTTTTGTGATTACAACATGTATGAGTTGATTATTGTGTCTGAAAGCACTGTTTGCCAACTCTAATGATTAAATTTCATCAGTATTAGCACAAATATCTGCCTCTATATAGAATAAAAAGTGTACACTCACAATCATATTTGCTAAATACAGTCACAGTGCTATTCCTAAATTCCTAAGTCCTATTCCTAAATACTATTCCTAAATTAGCTAAGTTGGGCCTAACATAGTAAAGTAAATCAGTAAAATATTACACTTAGAAGTTTTATTCACATCACTCCTGTGAACTTCAGCCTGCTTTGTGCAGGAAAATCCTTGTGCATAGAGTGTGAAGAAAACTAATGTGGTATGTTGAAGACAACCAAAGAACTTGCTTCCATATCTCTTTCTGCTGTAGAGTTCCTGTTTTTTTTTATCCTAAGCAGGTCACCTTACCCAGACATTTCATAGGAGTTCACTAACTGTGTGGCCTTCATTTTCTAAGTGCTTGATTGGAGGCTGTACAATAGTGTTAAACAAGTGCTGAACACACAGAGCTTCAAATGAAAGCAATCAGTGCTGTACTTTGAGCATATTAAGTGCTCTATAGTGTTACGTACTTTGAAAAAATTAGGTCCTATCTAACTGGATTCTCCAAGTTAGTAGATTTTTTTTTAAGCTCAATTTCTGTATACCTTCCCTTTCTGAAATTGCAGAATTGCCTACTCATCTCTTAGGACATAACAAAGATAAATTCATTAATGTTTGTGCAGCAATAAAAAGTCAATAACGAAATGAATAATTTGACTTTCAGAATGGATTGAAGAGACATTGTAAATAGAACAGGTGGTTCCATGTTATAGAGTGAGACAGAAACAAAATCCTGAATAGCTTTTCACAAAATAAGTATCAATGAAATGCAGTGAATAAGGGAAGAGGTTTTGCCATAAGGTAGAGCTTGATCAGGGTATTAAAGATTGTGTCACAAAAGAGGAGTCTTGTATTTTTTAAGATATAAAAGTATTTTACTTTTGTGATATTATTAATAGCTGTAAAAACATAAGGGAGGGTATTTGCATCTATAGTCCCATAGCTATTTTTTGAATACTTAAACTAGGACCAAAAAAAAAAAAAAGATGACCATGTAGCACTGTACTAAAAGTCATATGAAACATCAGTGGGTTTGAATTTGCTACACAAACCCCTCTACTAGAGCTAGTGAGGCAGCTGACAGTTGCAGAATGTTTTTGTCTTCTCTATGGATAAGTAGTCGAGAAGGATAGTGCAGTAAGCCAGGAAAAATTATAATACCAAAAATCAGGGGTTTAATATTGGGCAGTAGGGGACACCGTATTTTACTAAATTAAGTTTACAATCTCTTTGTAAAGAGATTGTAAAAAATTTACAATCACTGTCTTCACCTATTATTTTCTCTGTGCATTTTTGCACTTTTGGTCCCAGCCAACTCTATTTCCCAAAGTCCAGTTTGGTGCTAGAATTTGGTGTACGGCTGATTTTAGTCCTACTCTCCTGCCTTCTATTTTTCATTTGATCCTAATTTTCACCTCAGTTTGCCCTCCCTTCCCTATCTACTGGTCTTTGGTGTTCTTTTCCTTCGACCACATTCTTCTTACTTCTCCCTAGTTCTTTCTCTGACCCCCAAATCTCCCTTCCATACTTCTTTCGCTCCTGCCAACCTACAAGCGCAGGAGGAACATGCTGCTCCTGCTCTCCTATAATGGTCAGTTCCCAGCACCAGGATAAACAGCAGTAGAAGAAGAATAAGAAGAAGAAGGGAAAGTTTGGTTTCACCATACTAAGGGTAATATAATTGCAGTCTGGTTGTAAAAGCTGCTAGGAGAATTTTTATTTTAGAAGACCTATTTAAACTGCAGTTCCTCTATGAGGATGACATGCACATTGGTTAGTACACACAGGAACTGGATGAGAAGGTTTGTGGAAGCTGTGTGGGATGTGACTGGATATGCACTTTAGCGAGCTCTCAGCACTGCGGGAAGTGTGAGTATGTTCAGTGATTATAGATTCCTAGCAGAATGTCAGCTCTTCAGTACAAGGAGCTTTTCTGAGCATGGGTAAGTAGAATTTTTTAAAGCTGTATTATTTGGCTGCATTTGGGCAGTTTAACCCAATGTGACACATGCCAGACGTCATCCTGTCTGCCAAATTTTGGGTTCCAGTGTAAAATCACTGAAACAGCAAAGATTTCTAAAACATACATATACATAAAAATATATATTTATCCTAATTCTATTCTTAGAAGCAAATGAATCACTTTGGCTGAAATTAAAAAAAAAACACAAAAGCACATGCTATCCAACCTGCAGCAGGGATTCAGCACAGCTGATTTCAGCTCAAGCACTTAAAGTTTATTGCAGTTATAAGCAAATGAAGAGGCATGTATATGGTGGGAAGTCTGGATTAAACTTACAAATGGGTGTTCCTATCTACTTGTCTAAAGTCATTAAAAACAAATGTTAAGTTCAGGTCTTGTTCAGAAGCTTTCTCTGAGATATTTTCAGTGCTATCAACAGAGTCTCCTCAAAAGGCATTTCAGGGCTTTAGCTAAATTGGCATTGTAGATTTATGTTCATTAGGCAGTTGTGAGTGAGGAGTCTATATGCAAGGGATGTCCTTTTCTTCCACAGAGGTAGAATTATATTGCTGACAATGAAAATTAATTTGGGGGATATTGGGGATGTGCTATTTAAACGATGTATGGGAGAAAGAGCATTAAAATTAGGTGAACATGTAAGAAAAGTAAAAGTAGTGCAGCATACTGAACAGTGAGAATTAAAAAACTTACCTGAAGGAAAGAGGAAATGAAAGATGGAGGAAATTATCTGTTATGTTGCACTGGTTTAATGAAAAATGGATACAAATCAAGCCACCCATGCTGTTCTATTACTGTGATACAAGAAGCTTTACAACAAGACTGGGTGGCCTCAAATGCTTGACTTGGCCCTGGGAGAAACCCTGGCATTTATATATATATAACAGGCATTTTTAATTCAGAAAATCTGTGTCTGCCATCTACTCTATTTCGGTATCCATGAGTCACCCATTAGTGTCCTAAGAGCCAATTGATGTCGCTTATCTTCAGAGCGTGCCATCAAAGTGTCTCCAAAAAACTTGGCAGTGGACTTGAGTTTCAAGCCTCAGATTAATCAATATGGTAGTCTAAGTGAAGCAAGAAGAGACTAGTTTGAGGTATTGAAGCACAGTATTGAAATTGAAAGGATCCTCTACTGAGGGTGAAGGGGACAGAGATGTGTCATGTTATGGCTATGCATCCTAAGCACATTAAAATACTATAATATGAGTCAGGAACATTCCACAAAGCTGCATAATCTGCAAGTAATAACACAAAAGTTTGTTGTCCGAATTTTCCAGATTGGGTCTGGAGGAGGTAAGGGAAAACAGTGACAGAAGGGGCTGGGAGACAGTAAGGAGGCAGGAATGTACTGCTATTTTTTACTACTTTTGCTAGTTTTGATGTGGAGACGTTTATCTTTTCTTCCTATCTTAATAATCGAGTTTGATCATGTGTCAGTATGCTGTATTTTGAGTGGTACAGCTACAGCTGAACCGGGATATCAAGTTTTTACAGAAGATTTTTGGAGTAATTTGCAGTGGACATCTTGGTGAAGATTCTTACAAATCACTCCATTGTGGTGATCTGGACTGGGGGGAAACCTAAAAGCACCTGCATTGTCCTTCAAAAAACCCACAAAGACCAATTCATGTGTGCATATTTTAAAGAAGTCAACCTTTTGAATTAAAGTGATATTTGCAACAAGTGGGTTTGTAAAAAAAATCCACGGACTTCTATATATGCTATGGAATACTTTTCAAGAAAACAAACAAACCAACACCCCTCTGGCCCCAAAATACCCCTGGCCCCAACACCCCACTGGCCCCAACACCCCCAACAAATAATTCTGTAAACATTATTTTTAAAAAAATTCAGAAAGTGTTTTTGTTCAGGGAAAAGTTTATTCACTATAAATAGATCACCTACTCTGCCTTTGACACTTAGCATCGAGAAAGTGGTCTAAACTGGAGGTCTGTAGTTAGCTACATTACAAGACATAGTACAAGAATTTATTCAGGTCAGAAAACATATCCTTAAAAGTGGAAATAAAGCCAAAGTGATGATAATAAAACTGAACATAGAGATTGACTATGAGGAGCAAATATGTGAAGGTACCTGGAAAAGCTAAACAGGAATCGTTAAAGTATCTCAGAAGGAGAAAGCCTGCAGAAGAGTCATTACATCTGCTAGACCACCAGAGGATAAAGAGTCATTCCAAAATGATCAGGAGATGGCAAAGAAAATAAATTCTTTTACTCTAGTATTCTCAAAAGACAAAGAAGAAATATATGCACTAACAGAATTCTTTACAGATAATTTCAGACGTACTGTTAGTGAGCCAAAAAGAGGTGAATAATTCAAAAAGAAAGTCTGGAAGGTAAATGGAAAGGATTTTACAATGTATTTCAGAGAGAAACCCCAAAACTGAGTCACTAATAAAATATGTCATTTAAATGACATTTTAAATGAGTTGTTAATAAATATTGTGGATTTCTTTGTAAATACACTGTAAAGGATTTTTCTGGAAACTGTGAATGAGAGAGTCAGTCTCACCACTTATATGATGTATTGGAAACTCGGCTCATGTAGGAAGTAGGAAAAAATGCAAGAAATGAGGGACAGTAGAAGTGTTTCTATATGAACGGACACTGAAGGCACAGATTGAACAGCAACACAGAAAATCTAAAATAAGGTAATTGATACTGTGAAAATCCAGTATTTTTCTTATTTCCCCCCTGCAGGCTTGAAATGAGCACCCAGTACACTGGTGAAGCTCATTGACTTTCTGAGCTTTGAGTCAGGCTTAGGTTTACCCACCTAACTTCCAGCATTTAGCAGCAGTGTCGACGTGAAAAGTCTCCACTCCAAACACTAAAAACTTCAGGGAGGAATTAGCAATTCACCTATGTAAAGTCAGAGTTGTCCCTTAAGATACCTGCCTCTTTCTCCACAGAGAATAAACTTAGAGCAGTGCTTGAAATTAGGCAGGGTATATCCATCACGTTGAATAAGAATTAACAATAAGGTTTAATTTTCTTTTCCAAATAACCTTGATGGAAATGTATTAGCCTTCAAGTCAGACAATGCTAGTGCTCTTCATGCTTTATGCTGATGGGGGAAACAGCATATTCTATGAACCATAATGGCAGCCAAAAGAAAAGTAATGATCAGTTGGAAAAGTTAGACTATTCTCAATATAGTTTCATGCTTCAATGCCTTTCTAGAGATGGCCAAGTAAGAAAAGTATCCCTTTCTGCATAATAAATGATTAACTGTACATCTCCAATCACATCTGGAAAGCATTGCTGAGTTTCATTCTGAATAGCTGACATTCTCTGTTAATGGTTTTGTCAGCATATGCTTCTTTTGCCTCTTGCAAAATATTTGATAAAATATTAATGTAGAAATAAAACAACAAAAATACAAACCAAAAATTTTCTTATTTTCTCAGGTATGGCTCAGCATAAGCTTACCAACAATTTTTTTTCCCACATTTTGCACCACTTTGAGAGTAAAAGATGCTTCTTTTCCTGATTTACTCTGAGACTATGGGAGGAAGACTAGAAAGCAGGCAATCCCAGCCAGCAATGAGAGGGAATGAGAGCTTGCTCAGCAGCCAGACTGGAAAGGACACCCCACCCCTCTAAACTTCTGGGGAGAGCATTTCTTTTCCTTCTCCAGCGGCTGGATGTAGACTGCAGTTTAAAAAAAAAAAAAAAAAAGGATAAAAAAACTAGATTAAGAACTAATAAAGTGCTGTGCAGATTAACTGGTGATAATGAATATTTTCTACCTGCAGAAGCTAAGAAGCAAAAATAAGTAGGGTAGATAAGAGCTGCCTCTCTCCAGCAGCCAGAGGGGTGAGGTTGATTGTGGCAAGTGGGGAATACAGGCTGCTGGGTGGAGTGAGTGGATAAAGTGGGTGTGATTTGTGACACTCCTTGGGAAGGAGCCACCACCACACACTCTGTTCAGCCAGCTTTGCAGTCGACCTCCTCTGACACAGTGAAATGTTTCAATGAGAAGCATTAGACTGCTATAAAAATTCAAATGATGCACCACAAAACAAAATGGTACAATTTGATACTAACTGCCAGTTGGCACTTTCTGGTCAATGTGACAATCATCACTTAATTATAGGCTTGTTTGTGGGAAGTTCAGCCTTCTAACAGCTATACTTTTGAATATAACACAGTGATTAAAAACAGTTATTAACGGGTTGGTGCCGTTATTCCCCCTGAGTCCCTAAAGGAGAAATTAGAAATCCTGTTTGAAGATGAAATATGACCACTAGAGGATGCAGTCAAGATCCTGAATGAGTGAGGCATCCTATTCCTTGCTCATGCTCTGCAAGGCCATTCTCAGCCAGAATATAGAACAAATACTTTTCTAGAATATTGGGGTAAATAAATGACAATCCAGAAGTCAGGGAGAATTTATCAACTAAGTAGGATAATTAGGATAACCCAGAAGTAAATCCACAAACCTATTTTGTTTGTTTTCTTCTTTTGCATAGTCTATGGGTTTTTCTTTGTTTTCCTTTTCAGTTGTTTCTCCTTTTTCTACATTATCTGTAGTCTGTTCATCTCTTCAATCCACCCTACTATTATTCTTTGCTAGTGGTTACCTTCTCATCTGGACAATTAAACTCAATAAGCCATTCACTCTACCAGTTGATCCTGGGATACACTGGTGCTGAACACTTATGGGTGTTAGATTCAGCTGTTTATTCAACAGATTGAAAAACAAACCCCAATTATTTTTTAAAATCTCTCATTTCATATTTATTTATTTACTGCTTTAGTCAATTGATTTATTTGTTCCCCATCCATCCGGCCCTCAGCCACAAACACTTGCTTAATCTTGTTTTCTCTCTCATAACCACAATTACTCACCCACAACCAGTAGATCATCCTTATTTAGGAAATTACTTGCAATTTGGAGACGGCAAAAGGGATGCCAAAGCAACAACAAGAAAATAATGCAGGACCAAAACAGGAACTAATGTCTGTTAATTGATATATCAGTGATGTAAAAACACTCCAAACCAACGAAAGTCAACCCTAGAAAATAATATGTTTTTTAAATAGACTGGAAGACAGAGTCCCAAGGCTGCTCATCAGTAGGGAAACTTCTCTAATAAGACACAGAGAAAGGTGATTGCTTTGTCCCTATGATTATCACAATGCATTTAAATTGAAGAAAAGAAGATTGTTTCAACTTGACCATGTCTTGTTTTAACTATTAATTATTTAATTTCAAAAAATATTATATGTTTCTCTATACTCTCCCTTGTTTATGGTGGATGTATCTGTTCCTTAAATTGCATCTCAGCAAGTCAGGCGTTTCTAACCTATATGTGAATATTCAGCTAATTTTGTTGCTTGTTTCTGCAATTCAGCTTTGGCAGAGGCCTGGATTTTGCATTTGAATTCCTGACACATCTTGACTTCATCGGCCTGAGGAAAGTCATAGGGGTCTTACTTCGTAAAATCAGTACGGAATTAGGGCGTGAGCATGCAGATTAGCATATTAAAGTGTATGACGTAGAATATGGAATATGCAATATCAACTGACTAATGTTACCTCTGAAACACAACTTTTTCACTTTCCCTTATTTTACAGTGTTAGTGCAGACTGCTGCTAACCTCATTTTTGTGTTTAATTCTAAGTCAGTTGTGAGGAAAAAGGTTGATAATGGCTAAATTTAAGACATCTAGCATCAAAAGAAATTTTCAACATTTGGACAAAATAAAACCAGGTGTGAATAAAATATCATATTGCAGTAGTAAGTGTTATTAAAGCCATTAAAGTACATTTGAATCGGCTGTTCTATTAATTTTCAAAGTTGACATTTGTAAATGTATATAGGCAGAACTCTTGTAAATTTAAAACAGAGTATTAGGACTTGTTCTGGAATCTGTAGCACCATCATACTGTGTTTTGTTGATACATAATGATTCATAATTTTGTGTCTTTGAGCAGGAGCCATCACATTTTTATTTCTGAATAGTATCCTTGTCAGTTAGCATATGAAATAAGAACACAAATGTTACTAAAAAAAGATGTTTGTTGCATCTTGGCATAGGTATGTAAAGTTTTTGGTAGCACACTTAGTTATATATCCTCAATATCTGTTCTGATGAAAGGTCTTAAGGATTTTTTTTTTTGTAATTTGCTAAATGCTTTTAAGTTAGAGCTGTTTGTATTTCCATCTTGTCCCTTTGAAATATGTCATGACAGTGTGAATCTCAGACAACCTTCCTGTAATTTTAAAGGAAAAATAGAAGTTGTATTATCATTTCTGTCTATGAAACTTGCTTCTGAAGTGAATGCCATACATATTTCTGAAATGAATGCCAAATGTTTTTTTCTAGAAGTGAGTGCCATTGAAAGCCAAGGCAGGCAATTTATACCATGCATAATAATGATATTAATTTTTATGGTGTGTATAAGTTACATTTTGATTAGTTTTTTGCATGATTAAAAATTTGCAAAGCCTTTATGGCCCCCAGGAGCCTACCTGTAATAAACAGCTCTCACCTTCCAAACCATAAAACAGGTCTGCAGTACTTGAACATTAGAGCTAATTGCCTTGCTACATCAAAGGGAGCACCACAAGACTGAGAAAAATCACAGAAGGGGAGGTGGGGAGCAGGGGGCAGTTTCACCTCTAAAGGTTATGTGTTTGTGGCTTGGTGCAGCCCTGTAAAGTTATGGCCTCAGAACTGCTGTTTGCGATTAAGTTGATGGGGAAAGTCTATCCCGCAATCTCTCCCTGCTGCTGACACAGAGTCTTTGTTCACATTCAGATTTCTCAAACTGTTGCCAGGGTCAGGCTGAGGTCAGACACCACGATGATGTATAGGAGAACATGTCTGGGAATTTCTCTCACACTTAAAACACATACCAGAAAAACAGGAGAGCACCCTGCAAAAATTGTCTGATGAGACCCAGATGATACTGTAGCTTTTCTTTTAGTACCTTCATAATTTTCTTTCTCTTTGCCTGACACACACACAATGTTTTATTAATGTGTGCCACGATAGCCCTTACAATTTTATGTCCCCTCAAGATAAGGACACTCAGTAGCACTTTGACACTTCATTTTCCAGCCCAGGGGGATTGGGCCAGTAAATCTAGTAAAAGAAGCAACGCGTCCATTCCCAAGGATGAGTCGAAAAGGGATTGCCATCAGCTCTGTGAGGCCATGGGGCCTGACACTGGATACGAGCCTCATGTGTGTGCGCTCAGCATTAACACAGCCCGAGCCAGGCATGATCACAGGCTCGCAGCATCCCAAACTGTGCTCCCCGCCACCCTGACAAACAGACCCCCGCTTCCAGCTGTGGCAGGGATGCCTACCATGTTTGATTAGCTACCATTGTGGGAGGAGGCAGGGGACCGCAGGGAGGAGAGTGCTCACGCAGCGCGAGGGGGCTTTCCGTTCGGATGGAAATTTTTTTTTAATATGCAATTATTTTTGAAAGAAGGGACCATCTTTCTCCCTGTATTATTCCAAAAAGTGGACACACATGTTTTGTCCTAACCTATTGTATTTCGATGTCAATGCAAAACACATTGATCTGCAGTTGAGATTTTTTT
Organism: Pipra filicauda; assembly: GCF_003945595.2. Taxonomy (NCBI): domain Eukaryota; kingdom Metazoa; phylum Chordata; class Aves; order Passeriformes; family Pipridae; genus Pipra; species Pipra filicauda. Next base: position 183,485 of record NW_024104482.1, read on the forward strand.
TTGTGGTGGGGGAGAGGTTGGTTTCCAAAACTGCAGCTGTGTTTTTCTCTTCTAATCTACAAAAGGTTTTGCAGAGAGCTGAGAATCGGATAGGTTTGCCACATCGATCTGAGGGTTGTTTGCCTAGGCATACGGTTTCAGTGTATGGCTGGCAAGTACGGCAATAAGCAGCAATTTTTTTGTGCTCAGCTGCTACATATGACAGAGGATATTTCATTCGGCTGTCAGAATGTTATTAATAAAACATGGGGTGCGAAGAGGGCCACTATTTCCCCTTTCAATCACTATAGCATTTACAATGAAAATTTTATGCAGTGTGTAATTTTCAGTTAATGCTTGACACTTAAAATGTCGGTAGCTGCATTTTGTATGGTTCCTGAAGGGTTAATTGTATCATGTTCCCTGCATAAAAGCTCTGCTTATCAAAAGTGAATAGAAGACTGTATGCAAATGTGTGTCTGTGACCTTTTGCCTTTCCAGGGTTAATTTATATGGTCATTAAAGATTTTATGAAATCGAGCGGCCTGGTGCTTTGAATGCCATTTTACCTTCACCTCCTAATTTATATAATTCCTACCTGAACAGGGAAATATGATTTTTATTTTTTTGTGTTTGTGTGCTGCAATGAAAACAGCGTGCTGTGCTGTAGGAAGTTGCAAGTCTGGTTATCTGGCGTTACTCAGATTGCTAAAAATTCATTAAAATGTGACATCAGCACAGTGAGAGACAAATGATCACAGGATGAAAAGGAACAGTGGGCCTTTCACGGATTAGTGCTACACAGCCCCAGCATAGAAGCTAACTGCATAAACAGATTAATCCACCAGTAGCAGCATAGCTAAGATTTACCGAATAATTAAATGGGCTTGAGTTACTGTGAAGATTTCCATGTAATCTAGCTGGTGTGAACACGTAAGTGAGGTGTGGGTAATGCTGCTTTCTCAGAAGCCATACACCAAGTTGCATCATTTATCTTGAATGGCTCCCCCTGGAGACAAAATTTGAGACTTCTCCTGCAAAGCCAGAGGTTTATATTTAATACAGTACCTAATACCTAATACTTACTTACTGCAATTAGCGGGATACTGCTGCACTAATAGGATTTATATTTGAGTTCTGCCTTTTTTTTTTTTTTTTGGCTCCAAGATGCATTTTTACATGTGCTTGCTTTTGTTCCAGCCTGTGGGGGGGGATGTATGTGTATGTGTGTGTGCATGCATGTGTGTGTATTTTAACACAAATCATTTCTAGCCAAAGAATGTGAAATGACAGGCTTTAAGTCTGTCACACTGGGGGAAAGCGGGTACTCTGGCAAAGACATGGTCAGAATTGCTGGATAGATTTTGAAATATTGCAAATTATTTGGAATTAATGTCCAACCTCTTTAAAGCTCTGTTCTTTCCCTTTTCTTTTCCCCCACCCCTTCTTCCCCCTGTTTTGCCACCCTCTGTTAGTGCTGTTCTTATTACAGGACATATTTTTTAACTGCTGTTAAGTGGTCACTGAGTTTCTTTCCTGAGATCTTTTCTCTGTTTGTCCGCAGAAGAACAAGGTGAAGATACGGAAGGGTCTGCTAAAAGTACATCAGTGGCTGTGGCTGATGATAAAGACTCAAGTGAAAGAGACAATAGTGAAGGCAAAAAATCTAGTAAAGACTCTGGTAAGATGCTAGAATTTTGTTTTCCCCCCTTTTTAACTTATGAAATGCTCTTTCATTTTAAACTGTCTGGACATTCCCACTACTATTCATTGCATGTGCATTTTGCATGTGATTTCTATCAGTAGCCTCCCATTGACCTATTTTTAATCATAACCATCTGACAGGGTAGATGCGGATAAGTTGAAGAATATTACAGGACGACCAGTGAGATTATTTTTTAATCAAATCAGTTTGTGTGCTTGTAATTTTTTAAGCGCCTTTCATTAATCTTAGCTGTACTTGTGATTCCTCTGATGGCATATTAATTTTTCATAAGCATAGGATTAGGTACCACTTGAATTTTTTCTTCAATCAGGTTTTGCCCCCCTTTTAACCCAAAGAATGTGGGGGTTTTTGTTATTATTTTTTGCTCTTGCTCTCTGATCAGTTACTCCCAAGAATCTGGCCTCTTCCTGGGCATTTATTTGAAGCATTTTCAAAAAATACACAAAATCCAGTGAAAAAGTTTACAGATGATTCAGCCTAAGAAAGAGGAAATATCATTGAAAACGGATTATGGGTTGGGTAATTTTGATCTCCTGGAATAGACAAGGCCCAGTAATGAAAGCTACTGTCTTTGAAAACAAAACCCCTATGTCATGACATTTACTTGTGCACAAACAAACCCAGGGCCAGCATCTGGTGTAGATACGATACCCAAGGCTTTTTCTGTGTTTGATTTGGCAAATATGTGACTTCACCCATGCTTTTTATGTATGAGATGGAAATCTGTGGTCACAATGAATATTACATTGGCTACTTTTGCCGCACGCTATACCTAGTTACATTATGTTGGATTCACTGAAGCAGAAGAAGTGCTGAAACAGGTTGAAGCCTATTAGTTTCAGGTAGTCATATATCTTTTCCTTGTATGCCAATGACAGCAGCATACAAAGGAGATTGTATTATCCGTAAAGACATACAGTGGTAGAGAAAATATCATTTTACATTTGAGTTTCTAACACCTAAATTCTCCCATACTGCAATTTGCTCTTAACATACTAAACATTTTTGGATTTATTACCAAAAAATATTATAGATGGTCCTTTCTATACCAGGTCTTCAGAAGACTGGCTTAAAGATTAAAGCTTCCTTTAAGTTTGCTTGTTGACATGCTAAGGTCAGTAGCCATTGCAGTTTACAACCTCGACTGCTCTTCAGCTGCTTTATTTTTTGAGATCAAGAGACTGCGGGAAGGCCAATGATGACAAGGATGATGTCGAGCAAGAAACTGTGTTGTGGATTAAAATATATATTCCCCTTGGCTGCCTCTCTGACTTGGTAAAAACTGTCTGCAGCACAGTGAAGTCATGCTCCCAGGCTGACATAGGTCCTCCTGTGCAGTCTTGCCAGGTGCTGGCCTGGACACTCCCCAGGAGAGGGGTGACAGCCACTTGCAGCCTGCATTTCCTACTGTCCACTTTACCTAGGGGACAGTGTAAACCACTTCAGGGAATTTATCAGCCCTCTCTTTTTCTTAGGCAGGTCCATTTATAGTTGCTCAAGAAAGAATGCGGTATTAAAGCTCCAGCAAAAAAAAAAAAAAATGGAATCTAGAAAAAATACTGAAGGGGAATTCTCAAAATTCCATCAGGATTAGCCATTCATAAGGGCCAAGTTTAATTAGGACAAACCTATATCCAGATGCCTACTGGGTGCACTACAAAAAACCAGCATAATTGTTCTGCATTCCCGTGCCAGCAATTACACAAATAACTTTGCAGTAAGATTCATATAAAAATAAGGGCTGAAATACATGATTGCCTTTGTGCTTTGCAGAAAATAGTTTGTGCTGTAGAATCCTGAATCTTTTGGAAACTTTTATTTTCCTAATCTAAATTAATTCTGCATACGTAACATTCCAACCATCATCTTAATTTTCATTGAGCTGACAAGTATTTCTGAGTGCATAACTGCTTATATATAATTGAATGTTAATTTGGGCTTTCTCATGAATTGAGTGTTGCAAGTCTTGCCAAAGAAATCTCGGGAAAACCAATAAATTAATCACAATACTAACAAGTTAGACAGGAAAGTGTTGTGACCCCTCTTTAGCATAGAATCTATTAGACTAGAAAGGATTAACATGTATTTAGTAACAGTATGTTTGTGTAAGCTGTTGTGCTGTATTGCTTACCTTATCTCAAGGAGTAGAGCTTTCAAAATGAGACTTGGCAATATGCAAGTTATATTTGTTGAATATTCATTCAGAATAGAAAAGCCTACTAATGCCTCATTTATATTGTCATTTAAATCTAGTGCCACTTTAGATTAATTATAATCCAAATTACAGCTCTATGCAGTGCAAGAATTAATATGGAATTTATCCAGATTAATACATTTGCATTGAAAATGTAATATGTCTCTGCCATGGCTAAGGGGAGCACTTTTTAATAAGGTAGTAAACATGAGAAAGGATGGAAATTAACCTTCATTATTGCAATGAAAATTATCCTTTCATTCTACTCTAATTAGAAAGAATACTCTACCAGTAATTATAATTTTAGAATTATTTTGAGGCTGAATAACATCATCTGATGTGTCAGAAGTCTTAAATTATGCAATCTTTATCAAATACAAAGATTCGTAAATAAGAAAACAGTGGTTTTATTGTGGCTTTTCCAGGATTTTTTTTTTTCTCTGTACTTCTTTCACTTTCTCCATCTTGTTAGTCACACAAACATTTTTGTTTTGGGGTTTCAAAAATATTACAAAGGTGATGACATCTGAATTGCAGTGAATTGTGTCATTTTTATATTAGCAATTTACACAAGTTAAATAATTCTGTTACCGACAGGCAATCTTTGACTAGTCTATTTCATGGCACTTATTTATAATTAAACTTATTTTTTGAGCTAAATGTATTGAAATTGCATTATTCATCTAAAATAAGCTGTGTATTTTATATTATAAAAAGAATTGCAAAATTGCAAAAAAAGCCCCCTAAAAATAACGTATCTCAAGAATCAAAGGTGGGTATTTAAAACCTGAATAACAACTGGATTTATTCTTTTCCTACAACTGCCTAGTAAGAATGGCATGCCAGCAGAACATCTAGCTATGAAAATAGTGCCACACAGCATGCTCAAGACTGTGATATTTTCTCTCCTCTCTCCCTCCTCCTTCAATAACCTTTCTATAAGACCACGACTTTTTTCAGCCTCCCTACAGAAGCTCCTTAAAAAAGCAAATGCAACATGGAAAACAGAGCACTGATACAGCAAGACGAAGGATCGAGTTGTAGTAGCTAGACCATTGCATAAAGAGCTGAACTCCTTTGATTTTGTCATGTAACTATGGCTTGGGGGCTTTGGACTTCACTATGTGCAGGGGCAATTGACTCCCCTATGCCACAGGGCAAAATCAACTCCCCCCTTTTTTTTTTTTTTCCAAAGCTCACTATAAGTCACAGACTCAGTTACATTACTATTGGCCAGATGTAACTTCAGTCACATGAGTAACAGTGCTTGGGGTTGAATGAATCCAGAGCCACAACGACAACAAAAACAACAAAGCCTCTGTAAACTTCAACAGTTTATATAAATATCATAGTAAACATAGTAAAAACTTCTGCTTTGTTATGCATTTATTGACCCCAGCACAGTGTTTTATAACTGCACAGTTTTATTATATTAACCGCAAAAGAAAATTTAACCAGAAAACCCCCTTGTTTTTATAGAAACAAGAACTATGTGTTTCATGATTATTACAGGCCCTTTGAAGTAATTAAATTATTCCATCCTGTGGTGGAAGATGATGTGTAATATTAACCTTGTGTGTGCCCAGGCACACACAGACCGCACTTCAAGCTAAATTTCACTAGCAGTTAAATACCACTGCCAAAACACAGTTCAGTGCATTTTCACAAGTAAAGTTTGTGGCAGAATTTGGTTTGTAATTTCTGTAACAACCTATTGAGAATAATCTAGCATGATGAGGGGAAGAGAAGACAGAATTGTTTCATTTGGTTTTTTAAATTAAGCTTCCGGTGTCTGTTTACAACAGTTGAGATTCTGTCACATTTTTCTTTAAAAAGGGACGTTTTAAAAGTAACATATGATAAAGGTAAGAAACAGTAGTCAACTGTTAGACATTTTTGACAGCTGGAAATGAAGAGAGGTTAATAATTTGAACCTATCCCTCTAAAACCTGAGAAACAACCTTTTTCTCTGTTAATACAGTATGTCACTTCTTTACTTCCTGTAATTCTCACAGTTAAGACACTTAAATAATACGTAAATACAGATAGTCCAGGGAGTACTCTATTATAGCAAAGCAAAGCGAGTAATAAAGTGGTGCCTTATGAGATTGCATCATTTAGATTTTACCTTTAAATATAGGCAGTCCTTCAGGTTGTTGGCCCAGCACCTACTGAGCAATCTAAAAGAGGCCTCCAGGATCCTTTTCTGAGAGTGTAAAAATTCAGGGGGCTCCAAAAAGTGACTTGTTCAGATAATAAACCAATTATGACAAATTGATTATTATAAATAGGGAAATACAGCAGGAATAAGTTTAATTTGAGCTAGAACATGCAAAAATTACTGGTCTAAATTAGACCAAAAGAAATAATTAGGAACTTAGGAATGAAAATCAATATGTGGGGAAATAACCGTTAATATATAAGTCATATGTTTTGTGATTTTTTTTAAAATTGCCCTTCGGTTTCAATTGGTTATTATTTTACCATGAGGATTTGGCATTTACCTTGAAAACTGTTTTCTTATTTTGCTTCTCTTTAATGTTGCCCTCGTAAGATCAAATATGCACAAAGTCTGTATAAAAGTAATAATAATAAAAAGTTCTTGGTTTTGTCTATGGAAAAATACAAGTGGTTTTTTTTTTTCATGTTTACTTTGTTGCCAAAACATCCATGACCTTATTTTTAAATTAATCCTAGGTTATTGTGCAATGAGGTGCAATTTGTTCATTTATATGAACCTTATGTGGATTGAAAAAAATCAAGATAAATCTTCATGCACAGCATACAATCAGATTACCCCCGGACTATATATTTACGTTGGGTCTGATAGCAATCAATGGTTTAGCTTCATTGCATTTCAAGATGTATTTGCACCCAGTGTCCAGTGATAGTGTCCTCACCCTGGAAATAATTTAGTTGCAAATTGACTGGAAGATGGTGAAAATTGAAAGTTAAAATTAGAAATACTCATAATAAACAGCAGAAAAAAAGGTCAGATGATGCCGCACTATGATGAGATTGGAATGGTTGGTAAATGAGGTTTTGTGTTTGTCGTGAGATGTATGTGACATGCCTACCCAATGCTCTTGTAATATCCAGCCTAGCAGAAGAGATTATCTGGCAAATTGACGTTGGAAAGAATTTTCTGATGGACTGGGAAATTAGAATTGCACTCTTTTCTTTGATGTGTGCAAGACTGGGCCGCATTACACAGCTAGCTTAGGCATAATATTAAATATAGTATTTAATACTTAATAGTACAACTATCTATAGAAAACAATTATATTCTGGTTTTGATCACAAATGCCAGACTATAAAAATTCACAGTGTAAACATCTAAAGCAATCCCAAATGACTGATCTTTGTATATAATTAATATTAAGTTAGCTCTGAAATCCTATTCTCCACAGTATTTCTTTTAAAGCCTCACTATATTTAGCTTCAGAATTGTAACCAGGCAGGAGTTATCAAAACAGCACAATAATCATATTGCTCAGGCAGTTTAGGAAAGAGAAAGGGTAATTAAACAGCAGCAAATTAATTATTTTGGAAAACAGGATTTTTGAGCAAAAGCTGATTTGTTTTAATGTAATACACAAATTCATACTGAGCTGCTAAAGAAAGAACATTATTGATTAATCTTTAAAGGCAACCTAAGGTTATCTAAACAGCAGAGGAAAGTCAATTTTTAAATGTATTTATAGAGTCTCCATCAAGGATAAAAGTGTATTTTCACCTTTGTGCTTACCAGAATTGTTTTACTCAACTTTATTTTTTCTCAGAATTTAAAAAAAAAACAATCAAAAAAGACCCTCAAAGACAGTACAGATCTTTGAAGTCAGAGCCTCTTTGTAAACCAGGATATTTTAAAGTTTAAAACATGTTTTTAAAAATTATGTTTTCAAAACAGGAATAGTCACACCAGAGAAGGAACCAAAAGTGAACACTGTGGTAGGGGCGCAACAGCTTCTTCTGGCAAAAGAAGAGGATGGTGCAGCTAAAAAAGCAAAGCCTCCAGAGGACAATAAATTTTGTCATGAGCAGGTAAAAGGAAATGTAACAATTTAATTGCATTCTTTCAAATAACTCAAGAATGAAACAGAGATGATATGCTGTTAAAATAGCTATATCAGCAAGTTATAAAAGCGCACTGACTAATAGCCTGCATCTTAATTTGATTTTTTTTCAGTTCTATCAATGTCCGTATTGTAACTACAATAGTAGGGACCCAAATCGTATCCAGATGCATGTCCTGTCACAGCATTCAATGCAACCTGTTATCTGCTGCCCCCTCTGCCAAGACGTCCTCAGCAACAAAATGCATCTCCAGCTTCATTTGACCCATCTGCACAGTGTGTCCCCTGACTGCGTGGAGAAACTGCTCATGACAGTAAGTGTTCTGAATGCTGATGCACATATTGCAGAAACATACTTAGGCCTTTGGGCAATGTGTTTGTTGTGACATCGTACTCAGGTAGCCCGAGCAGGGGAGTGGGTCAGGTCTATTAGGTTCTCTTGTCAGCTCATCCAGTGACTGATATCTCTCAGCAAAATGACTGAAGGTGGATTTCAAAGATGCAGGAAACCTGTCGTTCCTCATTGACATTAACCTTGGAAAAGTCAAGCCGGTCCATGTCTCTAAGTGCCTACCTGTAAATTTGGTCTAATAATATCCAGTTCTCAGAAGTCTTGTGACTTCTGTTTGTAGAATAATGGGAATTCCCCATGGAATGTAATTCCTAAACATAGAATTCCTGTGTACAGCTTGACTGCACATTATATTACATGAAATTCACTGTAAAATAGCAATTAAAACAACCATTCAAAACACTGTCAGTAAAGACACGATCAGGTCTAGTAAATGTTTGTTATTACAGCATAAATTCAGTTAGAAAACTGACCTCCTAAGACAAACTGTCTCTGGTTATCTTGCCTTTTTAGAAGGAAATGCACTTGGAAATCCTAGTGAACCACAGATTTATTTCTGTATCCAGAGATGACTCCTTCATTTATATGGTTATGGTTGTAGTTCTACCACCTCATTCCCAAGTTAAGTGGAAAAAACATTAGAAAAATTGAAAGAGCTCTTGATGGAAGGTCTAGGGTTCTTGTGCTTAGAGCTGATGAGTAAATACACACTCAAGGATTCTTTTTTCTTTTCCTTGGTTTTCTACTAATTATAGCTCTGACAGACCACGTAATTTTGGCCCACTGCAAGGAAAATGCAGTAGAAATTTAACTTCCCCAGACCCTTTTAGGACACTGGAAAGATGTGGAAAACCTTCCCCTCCGTATTGAGCAGCATTAGCTTTCTTCTCAAGTTCTCCATGATTCCCTCTATGCTGATAATGGGACAACTTTGAAATCTTTCCTCATCAGGTGCTAGGGAGGTGTCCAACTGTTTCCAAGAGGGCAAAAAAAAGTCTTGTTTCCCAGAGAAAGAGATTTTAAAACATAATCTGCATAATTTAAATTGTCCTAGATGCTAACACTAATATGCCCTGTCTATAACTGAACCCTCTGACGACAAAATAAATACCATTTATAGCAAAATTTTCTTCTCTGGGACATTTTACAGTTCTATACATATTTTTTTTTTAAAATCCTTCTCTCTCAAGTAAACTCAAAACCATTAGTCTTCTGAGAGGATGCTATTAATGCCATGTTTAAATTACAAATATACTAAACACATTCTTTTTAATGTCTAGATTTTTTTCCAATAGGTAATTTAGATAGATAGATAGATAGATAGACAGATATAAAATTCTTATGTATTCTAATGAAGGTTTAAAATAATTAGTAAACTGTTAAAGAGGAACAAATTATGTTTCTACTCATACTTCGTAATGAATGTAGCTTCCATTATTATTACTTTATTATTATTATTATTTACAACTCAAAAATCTCTTCTATGAATATTCTTTTTACCTCTGTATGAAGGAAATACTGTCTTTCTCTTAGAGATGAGGAGCTGCAGCACAGTCTGAACTGATTTACCTGAGGTCCTTTAGGCAGAATCTGGCAGAACAGGAATCTAAACCCAGTCCTGCTAAGTCTTCGTAGGACAATCCTATATTTCTGATACAAATTCATTTTAAAGATCAAAACAGAAGGAAAACATGAAGTGTTGAACCACTATTCGTGTCAACTTAGCTAAATTGAATACTATCAGGCTAAGAGTATATCCTGCAAAGATTTCTGTCTATGATTTGAAAGCATAACACAACAGGTAGAGCAGTCTGAGAAGATAAATAATCACTTGAAGTCAAGAAAAAGGAAAATCTGATTTTAAATGGAAATAAGTTGCTATTTCTGTATTGAAATAAAATTTTCTTTCAAAGATCATGGAAGGTCCAGCATTTGAGTAAAAAACAGTACGGGTGAAGCAAAATGGGAATGCTCTCAGTCAGGAAATGACTGGTGACCATATCTCAACATGATCTCTGTCTTTGGAGGACATCTGGGGAAAATTCCCCTGATAAATCCGACAACCCTGACATAGGCAGTAAAATCTTCTTTGTGGTGACATTGAGACCAATGAAACATTGAGCATATGTAGTTCTATAGCATCACCTTATTGTGGATTATTATACTCCACCAAGTGACACATGATGCTCTGGATTTGTGGTCTGTCAGAAACCATTATCAAGACTGAATCAGGATCTTGATTTAGTACTAACAGTCTTTCATCCAGATATGGTGGATCTTTTGAATTATAATTTCATACTGTTGCTGTTTCATAATTTCACTATGTTTCTTACTGTATTAAATAGTGTGACTTTTTCTGTAGTAATACCATATTCTTGGTTTTCAAAGGTTCCTGTACCAGATGTCATGATGCCCAATAGTATGCTATTGCCAGCAGCTGCTTCAGAGAAATCTGAACGTGACACACCTGCAACCATTACAGCTGAGGGATCTGGGAAATATCCAGGTATGCAAGAAAAACACAGACATGTAAGAGCTAGGTATGGGCAATTTGGAAGTAAACTACTTGTTTCTTAGTAAAGGGAATCTTTTTTTGGCTCGCTTATAGCCATGAAGATAAAAAGATAAATATAAAAAGAGGTCTGAATTTGGCTGACTGCACCTGTGCAGGGCTACTAGAATGCACATGTATGCCAGACTCTTTGCATTTGGTGGAGCTAAAATTAAACATCAGTGCCTAGCCACTTTGAAGATACGATCCTCCTTGTTTAACCTAGTCCTAAAAGAGAGTGTCACATTCACCATCAATGGGGAATGTTAGGCAAGTGATTTTGGCTGCATTTCCATTTCTGTAAGTTTCTGATCCTGAACACTTACTATATTCTGCACTGGCAAACTTTGCTACCTGTCACAGCATGCTCCTCCCTCTCTTCTCAGACCACTTTCCCCCTCCTTTCTAATTGTCTGTTCCCTCTCTTGTCTCCATTTTTACCCCTTCTCTCTTTCCTACTATTTATTTGCTTTTTTTGTTTGATGTTCCATTGTACCAGTAAACTCCTACCTTCTGACAAATAGAAGCCCTATGCCACGCCTAGGCCAGATGCCACTGCCAGTCTGATCATTTTTTGTGGGTTTTATTACTTTTTTTTAGATCCTGTTAGTCCTGTCTGCTTTATTTTCTGGGGCAAGATTGGATTGTTATATTTTGCTAAACCAACACATGGCATATGAGATGCCTCTCTTGATTCCTGATGAAAAAAGAAATTAAAATGAATACTATGTGCTCTTCTCTTCTACTTGTGTAAAAGACACTTCACTTTCTTTAACTAGGTGAAAGTCCTGTGGATGAGAAGAATACCCCCGGGATCGATGAATCAAAAACTGGAATGGAAATTAAGACTGAGGAACAGAAGCCACCTAAGGAATCTACTGAAACACCAGATTGGAATAAGAGCAGCAGTAAAGATATAAAGACCACTGACTCTATGACGGATCAGCTAAACGAACAGCAGAAGAAGCAACAGCTGTCTGTCTCTGACCGCCATGTCTATAAGTACCGCTGTAACCATTGTAGCTTGGCTTTTAAGACTATGCAGAAGCTTCAGATACATTCCCAGTATCACGCTATTCGGGCAGCTACCATGTGTAGCCTTTGCCAACGTAGCTTCCGTACATTCCAGGCTTTAAAAAAACACTTGGAAGCAGGCCACCCTGAACTCAATGAAGCTGAACTTCAGCAGCTGTGTGCATCTTTACCTGTCAACGGTGAACTCTGGGCAGAAAGTGAAAGTATGGCACAGGATGATCATGCACTAGAACAGGAAATAGAAAGAGATTATGAGATGGACCAGGAAGGTAAAGCAAGTCCTGTAGGAAGCGATAGTAGCTCTATTCCAGATGATACGGGCTCAGAACCAAAGCGGACCTTACCTTTTAGAAAAGGGCCAAATTTTACTATGGAAAAATTTCTAGATCCATCTCGCCCATATAAGTGTACAGTGTGTAAAGAGTCTTTCACCCAAAAGAACATTCTCTTGGTCCACTATAACTCAGTGTCCCATCTACATAAACTCAAAAAGGTTTTGCAGGAAGCATCAAGTCCTGTCCCTCAAGAAACCAACAGCAACACTGATAACAAACCCTACAAATGCAGCATTTGTAATGTTGCATATAGCCAAAGTTCTACATTGGAAATCCATATGAGATCTGTGCTTCATCAAACAAAGGCAAGGGCTGCAAAATTAGAACCAAGTGGTAATATAAGTAGTGGAAATAGTGTAGCAGGGAATGTTAATAGCCCCAGCCAAGGAATGCTAGAATCTATGAGCTTACCAGCAGTTAACAGCAAAGAAACACATTTAGATGCCAAAGAATTAAATAAAAAGCAAGCTTCTGAATTAATTTCTGCTCAGCCTACACATCACCCACCCCAGTCACCAGCACAACTTCAAATGCAACTACAGCATGAACTGCAACAACAAGCTGCGTTCTTTCAACCACAGTTTTTAAATCCAGCTTTTTTGCCTCACTTTCCAATGACACCCGAAGCACTGCTGCAATTTCAACAGCCTCAGTTCCTTTTCCCATTCTATATACCTGGGACAGAATTTAGCTTAAGTCCAGATCTGGGTTTGCCTGGTTCTGCCACATTTGGTATGCCTGGAATGGCTGGTATGACAGGGTCACTGCTAGAAGATTTGAAGCAGCAGATACAAACTCAGCACCATGTTGGCCAAACCCAGCTACAGATACTGCAGCAACAAGCACAACAGTATCAATCCACCCAGCCCCAACTTCAGTCACAAAAGCAGCAGCAGCAAAGCAGCAAGCTGATGAAAGCGGAGCAAAATAACTTAGTAAGTACAGACTGCCAGCTGATAAAGGATATGCCATCATTTAAGGAGTCAGAAGAAGTTTCTGAAAAACAAGAGAAGCCAAAGCAAGAATTTACTAATGAGAATGAAGGACTAAAAGAAAACAAAGATATGAAGAGGCCAAAATCCTCAGAACCAGCCATCCCACCCCCCAGAATAGCTTCTGGAGCAAGAGGGAATGCAGCCAAGGCTTTATTGGAGAACTTTGGGTTTGAGTTAGTTATCCAATACAATGAGAACAGACAAAAAGTGCAGAAAAAAGGCAAGACTGGTGATGGTGAAAACACAGACAAACTGGAATGCGGAACCTGCAGTAAGCTCTTTTCCAACATTCTTATTCTGAAAAGTCATCAAGAACATGTGCATGGACATTTTTTTCCATATGGAGCATTAGAAAAGTTTGCCCGACAGTACAGGGAGGCGTATGACAAGCTTTATCCAATTTCTCCATCTTCTCCAGAGACACCACCACCTCCGCCACCACCTCCACCACCACCACCTCCTCCTCCTCCTCCAACTCCTTCTCAGCCTTCTTCAGCTGGGGCTGGAAAAATTCAAACCACAACTCCGACACCTTTGCAAGCTCCACCACCTACACCTCCACCACCGCCTCCTCCACCACCACCACCTCCTCCTCCACCACCACCACCATCAGCCCCACCTCAAGTCCAGCTTCCCGTTTCACTTGATCTCCCACTTTTCCCTCCAATTATGATGCAGCCAGTGCAACATCCTGCATTGCCTCCTCAGCTTGCCCTCCAGCTGCCACCAATGGATACTTTATCTGCAGATCTTACCCAGCTTTGTCAGCAGCAGCTGGGATTAGACCCCAATTTCCTGCGGCACTCTCAGTTCAAGCGTCCACGTACAAGAATCACAGATGACCAGTTAAAAATCTTGCGGGCTTATTTTGATATTAACAATTCTCCAAGTGAAGAGCAAATCCAAGAAATGGCTGAGAAATCTGGTCTTTCACAGAAAGTTATCAAGCACTGGTTTCGTAATACACTGTTTAAAGAACGACAGAGAAATAAAGATTCTCCATACAACTTCAGCAACCCTCCTATAACAGTATTGGAAGATATCAGAATAGATCCTCAGCCTTCAGCTGTAGAACCCTACAAGTCTGATGCATCTTTCAGCAAGAGATCATCCAGGACTCGGTTTACTGACTACCAGCTTCGTGTCCTCCAAGACTTCTTTGACACAAATGCTTATCCAAAAGATGATGAAATTGAACAACTTTCAACTGTACTTAACCTACCTACCCGAGTTATTGTCGTGTGGTTCCAAAACGCACGACAAAAAGCTCGCAAGAGTTATGAAAATCAAGCTGAAACTAAAGACAACGAGAAAAGGGAACTGACAAACGAGCGTTACATTCGAACCAGTAACATGCAGTATCAGTGCAAAAAGTGCAGTGTGGTTTTTCCCAGGATCTTCGATTTGATTACACACCAGAAAAAGCAGTGTTATAAAGACGAAGATGATGATGCTCAAGATGAAAGCCAAACTGAAGACTCTATGGATGCCTCTGATCAAACAGTGTATAAGAATTGTACAGTTTCTGGCCAAAATGACTTATCAAAAAGCCTGACAGTCACCGCAGCAGGCTCTGGCTCTGGTTCTAGTACTCCTTTGATTCCATCACCCAAACCAGAACCTGAGAAGGCTTCTCCTAAACCAGAGTCCACAGAAAAACCAAAACAAAATGAGGCCATCTCTAAGCAAACAGATGCAACTTCCCAAAGCGCCAAACCAGTACAGTCTACTCCAGTAACCTCTTCTGACCCTCAGCCCTCAGCTTCTCAACCACAGCAGCAAAAGCAATCACAGATAGTAGGGAGACCTCCCTCTGCATCACAAACCACACCTGTTCCTTCCAGTCCTTTACCAATTTCAATGACTTCTCTACAGAACAGTCTACCTCCTCAGTTATTACAGTACCAATGTGATCAGTGTACAGTTGCCTTTCCAACTCTAGAACTCTGGCAAGAGCACCAGCACATGCATTTCCTAGCAGCCCAAAACCAATTTCTTCACTCGCAGTTTTTAGAAAGACCAATGGATATGCCCTATATGATATTTGACCCAAATAATCCTTTGATGACTGGACAGTTGCTTAATAGTTCTCTTGCTCAGATGCCACCACAAACTGGCTCGTCACATACAACACACTCCGCTACAGTTTCTGGTTCCCTGAAACGAAAACTAGATGATAAAGAAGACAATAACTGTAGTGAGAAAGAGGGAGGAAACAGTGGAGAAGATCAACATCGTGATAAGCGCTTAAGAACTACAATTACTCCAGAGCAGCTGGAAATACTGTATGAAAAGTACCTACTGGATTCCAACCCCACCAGAAAGATGCTAGATCACATTGCACGTGAAGTGGGACTGAAAAAGAGAGTTGTACAAGTCTGGTTTCAGAACACGAGAGCCCGAGAAAGAAAGGGACAATTCCGTGCAGTTGGTCCAGCCCAGTCCCATAAAAGATGTCCTTTTTGTCGAGCTCTGTTTAAAGCAAAGTCAGCTTTAGAAAGTCACATTCGCTCTCGGCATTGGAATGAAGGGAAACAGGCCGGTTATAGTTTGCCTCCAAGTCCTTTGATATCAACTGAAGATGGAGGAGAAAGTCCACAAAAATACATATTTTTTGATTACCCATCACTGTCATTAGCAAAAACTGAATTATCAAGTGAAAATGAATTAGCCTCCACTGTATCAACCCCTGTTAGCAAAACTGCAGAAATGTCACCTAAGAATCTTTTAAGTCCTTCTTCTTTTAAAGCGGAGTCTAGTGAGGATATAGAAAATTTGAATGCTCCTCCTGCTGACTCTGGATACGATCAAAACAAGACCGATTTTGATGAGACTTCATCAATTAATACAGCAATTAGTGATGCCACAACAGGGGATGAGGGGAACAATGAAATGGAAAGCACAACTGGCAGTTCAGGGGATGCAAAGCCCACATCACCCCCCAAAGAACCAAAACCACTTGTGAATGACACACTACCAAAAGCAGCAACTACACCTACAAATGACAATACTGATGATAAATTTCTCTTTTCCCTAACAAGCCCTTCAATACACTTCAGTGAAAAAGATGGTGATCATGACCAAAGTTACTACATTACTGATGACCCTGATGACAATGCCGATCGCAGTGAAACTTCAAGCATAGCTGATCCAAGTTCTCCTAACCCATTTGGAGCTAGCAATCCCTTTAAATCCAAAAACAGTGATCGGCCAGGCCACAAACGTTTCCGAACACAAATGAGTAACCTTCAGCTTAAAGTTCTCAAGGCTTGCTTTAGTGACTACCGGACTCCAACAATGCAGGAGTGCGAAATGCTAGGGAATGAGATCGGGCTGCCCAAACGTGTGGTCCAGGTCTGGTTTCAGAATGCCCGGGCTAAAGAAAAGAAATTCAAAATTAACATAGGGAAGCCATTCATGATAAATCAGACTGGACCTGATGGGACAAAGCCAGAATGTTCTCTATGTGGTGTGAAATACTCTGCACGTTTGTCCATAAGAGATCATATCTTTTCCAAACAGCATATTACAAAAGTGAGAGAAACTGTGGGAAGTCAGCTAGATCGGGAGAAAGATTATTTAGCTCCTACAACAGTTAGACAGCTGATGGCACAGCAAGAATTGGATCGCATAAAGAAGGCTACTGATGTGCTAGGATTAACAGTACAGCAGCCAGGCATGATGGACAGCAGTTCTCTTCATGGTATCAGTTTGCCAGCAGCTTATCCAGGACTCCCTGGCCTTCCTCCTGTTCTTCTGCCTGGAATGAATGGTCCATCCTCCTTACCTGGATTTCCACAAAGTTCAAACAGTAAGTCTATAAGGGGATGATTTTCTCAATTTATTAATTTGATCATCTTGCGTGGTCACCATCCCCTTCTAAGACACAGCATATTATATGCATTCATATCATGCTTGTTAAACTGGTGTGATTAGCTAAAACGTACTGCTATGAGCTGTACTCAGCGCATAATTGTTGCTGTAGACTGGATGACATCTCTGATTCCTCAAAGAAAAAGAAAATTAATTGACAACAATGGTTTTAGCCCATTCTAGGTTTTTGTTCAAAAGCAATATAACTGTAGCATTGTTATGCTTTTTTGTTTGTTTTGAATGATGCTCCTTTAGTAAAAACTTGGATTAGAATTTTGTATGTACATTTTTAAATGCAAATATTTAAAGTAACATCTGATGAAGCATAAAATAGATTCTCACGTTATCAGTTCATTGGGCATTTGGTCCACCCCTTAGACCAGTCCAACCTGTCCTTTATTCCAGAATAAATATTTAAAATAAAATGCTGGCCAGGACCCTTTATTATATTTGTGAAAAATTGCCTGCTAAGATAAAAAGGGGTTTGTTGAAGGTGATTTGTAATGTCAGTTTCATTGTAATCCAAATTCCAGGAATTTATAAAAATCATCGCAGACATGTAGTGCTTGCACTTTTAACTGAACATGTAACTCTTGTTTCACTGACTCTTTTGGCTCTCATTTAACTCTGGCTTTTGCTCATATTGGGAAGCACTTCCTCTTGCAATAGGTTTCACTGATGTTAAGAAATCAATTTTTCTGCAGCACAATTTGTTTAGTCCTCAAAGAATGAACATAATTTATTTCTTGTATTGGGGTCCAGTTTTGCAGATTGTGGCTGCAGTCTTGCAGATTGAAGCTCTCCCATTCATCTTCTAACTTTGCACATTCATATCAAATATGTGCACAACAGAGTTAGGAAACCGGTTAAGACCCTTCACCTCATTTTATCCAATAATCCCACTTGCTGTTGATCTCTAAACTTTGCTTTAGAAAGCAACACATTTTGGCAAGTAAAGTAGAGGCTTAATCACCAGTGTTATTAGACATACTAAGACTGTAGCAATGTCTTCTCTGCTACCCAGGTTTGCTTTGATTGATGATGATCATGTTATTGTTTCCCTAAGTGGTGGTCAAAGCATCTTGTTTTTCTCTTCATTGGATCAGAAAGGCTTTCCTTCCACAATGTAGTCTCTGGCTGAGTGCCTTCTGGCTTTTGTCAAACAGTTATTGGCACAGAGAGTGCATATAAAGGAAATATAAAGTTGCTGTATTTCCTTCTTAATGGCATATACTGTCCTGGGCCAAAAAATGGCTGGTTGTTGTTCATTAAAATTATAGATACGGTTTCTCTATATAACTTTCCTAAATAAGTTTTGGTTAGATTGACCTTCAGGTAAAATGGGCTCCAGAAGACTCAGGTTTTGTCTATACTGCTAAAAGAAATTTACTTGGGAATATATTTTTTTAGTTTCAAAACTGGGAAGTCTGGGGGATGGTCATGAATCCATGATAGCTTCTTAGCTGGGCTGAGGGTTTTAAGAGAAGGCTAGTTGGCCCAGGCCAAAAAGTGTCAGTGACTATTCTTGGTGTTTCACTTTAGAGAACGTTTAGTTTCAGTATCTGGGAAATATTCCCTAATACTCTTTCACTCACTAGTACCAATGTAGCCATAAGAGTCTGTAAATGTCCTGTTAATAACACAAAAGGCATTATTACTGGCCAACTCGTCCATAATAATTCCATTTTAAGATTTTCTAATTTTCACAAAATATCTTTTCTTTGAGATAAATTTAAATCATTAGTATCATAGCATGCACAGTGCACTGCCAATTGAGATGGATTTTTACCCTCTTTCATCTTGCATCTTCTTAAGGTTAATTAGCCCATTGTGGGCAAAGCCCGCTGTGTAAACTAGCTACTAGGATCTCGTTGTTAACTTCTTCTGCCATATGCTAAATAGCCCCTACATCCCCCTTTTGTTGCCTGGCAAACACTTGCATGCATAAATCTCCATTCTCTAATGATACATAATGGAGCAGTCATAGTGAGTGAAAAAAAAAAAAAAAAAAAGAGATTATTTTAATCATTCATCGTAGAAAAACAGTAATATGCTTAGATGTGCTCCGGTATGTGCTCAACACTAGTATTTTCCGCACCTAATTAACCCATTTCTATTTTCTTCTCTACCCTACTATGTCTGATAGTTCACGTTTATGTTTGATGCTAAGAATCATTTAAGAAGTATCTTTTTGGAAGCGGGCTTTCAAGCAAGCGTTTCTTTGGCTACAGTTCTTCTAGCAGCATCTATATTTCCAGCTAGCAGGACAATTGCTTTGCATCATTCTTTACATGAAGGATTTGCTGAAGCTAACTCCCTGATGACTCACTATCTTATAGTTCAAGTTTACTTCTTGTGAGTTACACTGCAAGTGTGTCATTTTTTCTCTGTGGGACCCAAACCCACTTCAGAAGCAGCCTTATTGGGATCCTTTATATTGAAATATTTATCTGTTTTCACTGATGCTTGAAGGGTTGGTAACAGTATTTCCTGTGGCAAAGCCCGTCCATTCTGTCCTACGTGTTTGTTTAAGGGACAATGTTAATATTGGTAAGATACTTATTTTGAAAGAATGTGTTTGCTAAGACAGGGAACTAATGAAACTTAATTGTAAACCTCATATTTAAAATTCTCTTTTGTAATTCTCTTTAGTCATGTTAGACAGAGAAATTATCCTGACAAGTTTCACTGGTTAATACAAGTTTATGAGACATTTCACTTTCATGTTTATTCATCTAGTATTTTTTATGGGTTTCCAAAATACAGGAAACCCAGCTAAATTTTGCAAAATACGATGCTTTTTAAAAATGCAATATTTACTTTTACAAAAGGTTTGATGTGAAACACTTGAATATAATATTCACAAAAGATGGAATTATTGAAACTACAGTTAATTGTATCTTCTTTATATAGTGCTTAAAATGGACTATTATTTATGAATATTATTAGATTTTGCAAAATAAGATAGCTTCATTTTGGAGTAACTTTAAATTCGGGTTTTTTTGTTCTAAAACAAGGGGATTTTAATGCCAGAATTATTGTGTGGTTCTGAGATTATATGTCACAATTCTCTAACCTGTGGGATACATTTCTCTAGATAATGTAATTTTACCATCTTGTGGGCATCAAATGCTGAGCAAGATCTCAAAATTACTGCTGTGTTTGCTCAGCATAATGCCTAATAAGGAGTTATTTGGTGGAATCCTAATTCATACAGAATTTTAGTTCCAGCTCATCTTTATTCTTCAAGCTCCTTCTTATTTTCTAGGTGACTGTAGATAGAAGAGTTTACCTGCTGTTTTCAGCTGTTCTTAAAATTCACATTCTCTTTTCTTCTAAGCTTTGTGTTCTTGCCTGTGATCCCTTGCAGAAAGCTAGTGCTTCATCTTGCTTCTAGCTATTAATACTGGTTCTATGAACCTTTTAATGTCATCATCATTACCATAGGTTCTTTGCACATCACTTAAGCCTGGGCTGCCTTGAAGATTCACAACAGCTTTTTCCAAGAATGCACACATCACTGAGTAATATGTACTTAGTGGGTTTTGAAATCTTATCAAGAGAAAAATTTGATTCAGCAGCAATTACTTTCCATGTTATTAGGGCACTAAATTCTGTTTTCTGTTTGCTTTTGGCCCACTAGTAGTAGCTTCATTTTTATATTTTTAGCCCTCCATTTCCTCCAAGTGAAAGAGGAGTCTCTCCTCTTTGATAGTCACTTAAAAGAGTTAGCAGGATTAGAATGTTTGTTCATGATGTGAATTTTCTATTCTATATCTCTCACGTCTGGAAATGGAATATTAGCTTCACCAGATTTTCTTCATTTAGTTTTGGAAACCCTCAGTTCCACATTTAACTTCCAATAAAGCACATGGATTTCACTGTTCCACTGCAAGCTGTCTGGATATTTAACTGAATTTTGTGTATTTTAACTAAATTCCAAAGAATATCTGGAAAATAGATCTTGTCTTCTCTAGGCATCATCAGAGTGACTAGACTGAAGACAACATGATGTACAAGGGTTGAAGAGGTTAAGAATAAAAAGAAATTGGAAAATTCCTAAGTAGGTGGCAAGCCCAAATAACCATGAAAGAACTGGGGCAGCAGTTCGTACTAACTGCATCGTTCACGTGTTTTCCATCTACACTATTTATCATTTAATATATTTTCAACAGGCTCCGCACACAATTGCCTCTTACTTCCTGTTGAAAGTGCAGGGGCAAGTAATAGTATCTTCAGTGTTATTGTGCAGTAACTCCGGCAATTACCCACTTTTTAATTATAACTCTTGTGACTTGTTTCACTGTACTATCTAATTTGTGCCCGCAATGCATTTTAACTCCTTAGTGTTCCCCTACCATTAAACAGGAGTAATGACACAGTGACAAACATTAAATGGC